>NW_026515579.1:1312046-1433692 GCF_027406575.1 Nycticebus coucang
AAACTCACAGCCAATATTTTACTGAATGGAGTAGAACCGAAAGCTTTTCCTCTTAGAACTGGAACCAGACAAGGTTGTCCTCTGTCATCTTTACTATTCAACATAGTGCTGGAAGTTCTAGCCAATACAATTAGGCAAGACAAGGAAATAAAGGGAATCCAAATGGGAGCAGAGGAGGTCAAACTCTCTCTCTTTGCTGACAACATGATCTTATACTTAGAGAACCCCAAAGACTCAACCACAAGACTCCTAGAAGTCATCAACAAATACTGTAATGTTTCAGGATATAAAATCAATGTCCACAAGTCAGTAGCCTTTGTATACACCAATAACAGTCAAGATGAGAAGCTAATTAAAGACACAACTCCCTTCACCATAGTGTCAAAGAAAATGCAATACCTAGGAATATACCTAACGAAAGAGGTGAAGGAACTCTATAAAGAAAACTATGAAATCCTCAGAAAGGAAATAGCAGAGGATATTAACAAATGGAAGAACATACCATGCTCATGGACGGGAATAATCAACATTGTTAAAATGTCTATACTTCCCAAAGCAATCTACATATTCAATGCCATTCCTATCAAAATACCAACATCGTACTTTCAAGATTTGGAAAAAATGATTCTGCATTTTGTATGGAACCAGATAAAACCCTGTATAGCTAAGGCAGTTCTCTGTAACAAAAATAAAGCTGGGGGCTTCAGCATACCAGATTTTAGTCTGTACTACAAAGCCATGGTGCTCAAGACAGCATGGTACTGGCACAAAAACAGAGACATAGACACTTGGAATCGAATTGAAAACCAATAAATGAAACTAACATCTTACAACCACCTAATCTTCGATAAACCAAACAAGAACATACCTTGGGGGAAAGACTCCCTATTCAATAAATGGTGTTGGGAGAACTGGATGTCTACATGTAAAAGACTGAAACTGGACCCACACCTTTCCCCACTCACAAAAATTGATTCAAGATGGATAAAGGACTTAAATTTAAGGCATGAAATAATAAAAATCCTCCAAGAAAGCATAGGAAAAACACTGGAAGATGTTGGCCTGGGGATAGACTTCATGAAGAAGACTGCCATGGCAATTGTAACAACAACAAAAATAAACAAATGGGACTTCATTATACTGAAAAGCTTCTGTACAGCTAAGAAGACAATAACCAAAGCAAAGAGACAACCTACACAATGGGAAAGGATATTTGCATATTTTCAATCAGACAAAAGCTTGATAACTAGGATCTATAGAGAACTCAAATTAATCCACAAGAAAAAAGCCAGCAATCCCATATATCATTGGACAAGAGCCATGAATAGAACCTTCTCTAAAGATGACAGACGAATGGCTAACAAACACATGAAAAAATGTTCATCACCTCTATATATTAGAGAAATGCAAATCAAAACAACCCTGCGATATCATCTAACCCCAGTGAGAATGGCCCACATCACAAAATCTTAAAACTACAGATGCTAGCGTGGATGTGGAGAGAAGGGAACACTTTTACACTGCTGGTGGGACTGCAAACTAGTACAACCTTTCTGGAAGGAAGTATGGAGAAACCTCAAAGCACTCAAACTAGACCTCCCATTTGATCCTGCAATCCCATTACTATGCATCTACCCAGAAGGAAAGAAATCCTTTTATCATAAGGACACTTGTACTAGACTGTTTATTGCAGCTCAATTTACAATCGCCAAAATGTGGAAACAGCCTAAATGCCCTCCAACCCAGGAATGGATTAACAAGCTGTGGTATATGTATACCATGGAATACTATTCAGCCATTAAAAAAAAATGGAGACTTTCCATCCTTCGTATTAACCTGGATGGAAGTGGAAGACATTATTCTTAGTAAAGCATCACATGAATGGAGAAGCATGAATCCTATGTACTTAATTTTGATATGAGGACACTTAATGACAATTAAGGTTATTGGGGGGAAAAGCAGAAAGAGGGATGGAGGAAGGGGGGTGGGTCCATGGTGTGTGTCACTCTTTATGGGGGCAAGACATGATTGCAAGAGGGACTTTACCTAACAATTGCAATCAGTGTAACCTGGCTTATTGTACCCTCAATGAATCCCCAAGAATAAAAAAAAAAAAATAGAAAACTTCATGGGTTAGGGATATACTGGCTGATATCTTGCAGGTTAATTAAACCAAAAACATTATGTTTATATTGTGTTTATGTTCTGACAGGAATTTACAAACTAACAAGTTTGTGTCTGATGACATTTCACAGAAGGGCGTGTGCACTGAGGAGGTCTCCATCTCAAAATCCTCCTCCAGTCTGTCCTGAAGGGAGGTGGGTGTTTCCTCTCAGTGTCCTGCATTCCTCCTGCCACCCCTCTAGGGCAGGGCTCCAGCCGTCCTCCCGTCAGCCCAGCAACCAAGGCAGATCAGCACCCCCAGTCAGCAAGCTCTCCCATCTGACAAGTCCTCTTCCTGTATTACTAGAACACCAGCCCTGCACAGCGCCTGCTCCTTTCTGAATCCTAACCCCTCAGTCCCTGATCGCCACCCCCACCCAAATCTCATCACTCATGATGTTCTCATCACCTTCACTTTAACCCAACACTTACTCCCTCAGCTCCTTCGTCCCTCCTGCCCTGTGATCCTACCAACCTCCATCCCCTGTGGGCCCCTGAGTGCAACAGTGGCCCCACTAGCCACCCTGCCCATAAGGGTGAAGGACAGGAAGGGACACCCAGGAGTGACTCACACCCCCATGTGTCCGCACAAGAGGCAGCTCCCCATGGAGGCAGGAACAAGGCTGGCTATTTCAGCAAGATACATCCTTTGCCAAACAAAGCACCAAACGCAAGATAAGTGCTCATAATTATTTGCCAAAACCAGACCTGCATTTCGCCGTGCTGGCCACGTGATGCTGGGCCCAGAAGGTACCTGAACTGGGAGTCACCCATGTACCATGTCCTCGCTCTGTCCTCAGCCGGACAGCTGAGGGCAAATACCAGTAAGGAAAGTGCCCATGGGCTCCGAGGAGACCACAGGCAGCCTTGTCCTGTGAGTGAGAGAGTGCTCAGCTGAGGTAAAGCCCTGTTTATTCAAGTGAGAGTAGTAATTCCAGCACTTTGGGAAGCCAAGGCAGGAGGATCACTTGAGGCCAAGAGTAACTAAAGCAGCCTGGGCAACACAGGGAGACCCTGTCTCTACAAAAAATAAATAAATAAATAAAAACTTAACTACAAATGATGGCAGGCACCTGCAGTCCTGGCTACTTGGGAGGCTGAGGCAGGAGGACCATTTGAGGCCAGGAGTTCAAGGCTGCAAGGAGCTATGATATGCCACTGCACTCCAGCCTGTAGAGTGAGATACTATCTCTAAAATAATAATAAATAGAGTTATTTTTTTCTTGAGACAGTGTCTCACTCTGTTGCCCTAGGGTTGAGTGCCATGGCATCATCATAGCTCACAGAAAATTCAAACTTTTGTGTTCAAGAGATTCTCTTGCCTCAGCCTCCAGGGAAGCTGGGACTACAAGTGCCCTCCACAATGCCCAGCTAATTTTAATATATTTGTTAGTAGAAATGGGATCTTGCTTTTCCTCAAGCTGCTCTCAAACTAGTAAGGTCAAGCAATCCACTTGTCTCGGCCTCCCAGAAAGCTAAGAATACAAATGTGAGGCCCAGAATCTCTAGCTCAGCAGCTAGGGCACCAGCCACATACACTAAGGCTGGCAGGTTAGAACCTGGACCAGGTCTGCCAAACAATGACAACTACAACAATAACAACAACAAAACACAGGTGTTGTGGTGAGTGCCTGTAATCCCAGCTACTTGGGAGGACGAGGCAAGAGAATCACTTAAAAGTTTGAGGTTGCTGTGAGGTATAAGACCACAGTATTCTACTGAGTGTGACACACTGAGACTCCGTCAAGAAAGAAAGAAAGAAAGAAAGAAGGAAGGAAGGAAGGAAGGAAGGAAGAAAGAAAGAAAACAAAAATACTACAGGTGTGAGTCACTCAGCCCAGCCTACCAGAGTAAATTTTAAAAATAAAAATAAAGTGAGATTTAAAGGACAATACAATTCACTGGAAATTCACACTGCATCATCAAAGACAAAGCAATGCTGAGGAAACACAGGTGGCAAGCACCTGTTTCTACATGATAATGAATAAAACATCACAAAATATCTTATAGTGCTTTAAACACAGTCAAATGTCAAAACTTCCTGTTAAAAGAATAAACGTGACTGAAAATCATGTTATGCTTATGAATGCAAATATATGCAAGAATTATGCCTAGGAACACAACCACCATGACTGATGTGTTCGACATTCACACATAAATGTAAAAGAAATCTTTTCAAGTAGATATATGGACCTATTTTATTTAGGTGAGTGCTTTACATATTCATTAACCTATTTTTAAAACATCATGCATTAAAACTTTCACAAAAATCACAGTAATGAGACCAAAGTGTGATGAACTCAGCAATGGAGATGTCAAGCTGACAGTGCTGCTGTCCTTCTCTAAGGCAGGTGACCTCCCAAAATAAAACATGGTGACAGTCTGCTGCATAGACTGAAAGCACTTTCCCAGGCATACATAAACATTTGTTCCTTCTTAGAATTTTAGGAAATGGGATTATCCTTTTGCAGAAGATGGATTTTTTTGATAAAACAACATAAAGAGCATGTTTTTTCAGGACAGAGATTAATTTTTTCTCCTTATGACACATATTGACAGGTTGGGCGCAATGGCTCATGCATGTAATCCAAGCACTTGGCCGGGGGCGATGCAATACATGATTGACTGAGCTCACAAATTCAAGACCAGCCTGAGCCAGAGCGAGACCCTGTGTCTAAAAATAGCCGGGCATTCTGGCAGGTTCCTGTAGTCCCAGCAACCTCAGTTGTGGGGTGGGGAAAGATAATCACTTAAGCCCAGGAGTTGAGGTTACTGTGAGCCACAATGCCATGGCACTCTACCAGGCATGCCAATAGGAGACTCTGTCTCAAAAAAAAAAAAAAAAAAACAGATTGCCAGCACTCATTCCTGAGTACAAACCATGTTTTTCCTTCACTCTCTATCTCGAGCTGTTGATCCCAAAGGCTCTCACGATTCAGGCTCCTCTGGAACCAGGTCCAAGTAATTGTAACATTTACCTTGTTACATCTCCAATGTTAGTGTGTTTACCACCATGACTGGTCCTAAAAAAATACTTCAAATAATGTCACTTAGTCTCTTATACCGTGTTTTTTGCTTGTAACAGATTTCTAGCTCAGTTACCAGTCAAAGTGCAGCGATGATTGTTGTGTTCAAGTGAATAGAAGTAAAGACAGTGAAGATTTCCACTGCAGAACTCTCTGGAATGCATGCTCAGCTGCCCCCAGCACATTACCATCCCTACAGAGAAGATCACTCGCTGTCCTCATTGCTGTGGGATCCAAAGCTGGAGGAGAACTCTGGCCACCAGACAGGAATCGCATGAAAGGGAAGATCCTGGCTTGGAGTGCAGCCAGGGAAGGCTGTCCATGGGAGCCTGTCACTGATCTAACCTGACTCTGCCCTATGAGGACTGTGTATCAAGACCCCACCTCAGTCCCTACAAAAAATCAGCCCAGCAGGCCAGAGACAGATTCACCCTGAGGAGCCCTGTAGACCATGAAGACTCTGAGCAATTGGGGAGGACACAGTGGAGGCTGCCAGCCAAGTCCTGAATGTAGTGAACAGAGCAGTGGGGGGACTGCTGGCTCTGGGAGGCTGTGATCACTTTGTCTCATGATCCTGTATCAGCAGGGTCTGGGCACCAGGGGGAGTTGGAGGTCTGTTATTGGGGGTCTGGGTGTGAGCAGAGCTGGGATCAGCCATCTGGTGTGCCTGGTGCCCTCTGGTCAGGATCATAGTTCTGACCAACCCACCCCCTGGGACCAAACAGCCCCACCCCTGACACTCAGGCAGAGGGGCCTGACCACAGCCCAGGGTGGGATCAGAAAGCTGGGGGATCATTTGCATGGAGAATGGGGCCTCCCTTCTCAAAGTATGAAAAGGACACAGTCAGACCTGGGGGAGCTGTGCCTCAGCTGTGGGCACAGAAGGCAGGACTCAGGACAGTCTCCACCATGGCCTGGTCCCATCTCCTCCTCACCCTCCTGACTCACTGAACAGGTGACAAGACATGGGCCAGGAGAAGGGCCCTGGGGAGACCCTGGGCCCCTGCTCTCTTCTTTTCTCTCCAGACCCAGAATCACCATGTCTGTGTCTCACCCTTCCAGGGGCCTGGGCCCAGTCTGTGCAGATTCAGCCGTCATCGATGTCTGGATCCCTGGGGAAGATGGTCACCATCTCCTGCTTGGAAAGCAGCAGCAACATCGGGCGTGGGATTTATGTGAACTGGTACCAGCAGCTCCAGGGAACAGCCCCTAAATCCATCATCTATGGTAACAGCAATAGATCCTCAGGGGTCCCTGACAGATTCTCTGCCTGCAAGTCTAGCAGCTCAGGCTCCCTGACCATCACGGGACTCCAGAGTGACAATGAGGCTGATTATTTCTGTCAGTCCTATGACAGCAGCCTGAGTGCACCCACAGTGCTCCAGGCCCATGGGGTAGTGAGACAAAAACCTCCTTTTCACCCCCCAAGAGGGTGTACACCCAGCAGCTGCTGCTCAGGCCTGGCCTCTGGCTTCTGCTGCTGTTGCTGCTGCCACCATGGACACAGCAGAACCCACAGGTGCCACCTGGGAGTGGAAGCTCCACCTTTTCTGTTATTCACAGCAATCTATTTCTAGAAAAATTGTCCCCAAGGAAACAGAAAACCCTGCTCCTTATCAGCTTGATATACAGAATCTTTTTGTAAGGAAGTTCAAGGAAGTTTTGAGGTGGCAGTTCCAGCTCATCCATCCTCTTCCTGATTCCAGGATGTCCCAGATCTATGTCACCCTTGTGTGAGTTTGCAGCTTCCATACCTGTTCTTTTGGCTGTACCCTGTTAGTCTCTTCCAACCATAGGATAACTAATGCACAATCATGTGACCATATTTAATGTGTGCAATTAGACACACTTGGGTATTTTATGCTCCCTGGAAAACATTCCCACAATCAATATAAAGAACCTCACTGCTACAAAGGCCTCTGGATGGCCCTTTCTGATTCTTCCTCAGATTCCTTCCCTAATGCTGCCCTAAATGAGCACTGATCTAATTTCTGTCCCTGTTGCTTTCCATTTTCTAGAATTTAGAAATGGTATCCTATGGCATACACATTTTGAGGTCAGGATTCTCTCCCTCAGCACAATTCCACCGAGGATCTTCTATACCGCTGCCAAGTTTCCACCAATCATATCACCGTCACATGCACTTTTACCTCTGTGGGTACTTCCTCTGTTCAAAAATTATTAAAAACATATTTTCAAACACATAGTCATAGATACAGATATAAACCAAGCTGGTTTGCAGGTATTTTCCTTCTGTAAATTAGCATATCTCCCAGGGTCCCTGAAAGTGTTTGGTTCTGAAGGAACGGGGCCCACAGTGCCAGGGAATGCTTGGCCCTGCTTTCATCTTGTTATTATTTACTTGCCCTTCCTTGGTACTGAAAAATTGTGGGTCTTTTGTTATTTATTTTATTTTATTTTTTGTAAAGATAGAGTTTTACTTTATTGCCCTTGGTAGATTGCCATAGCGTGACAAAGCTCACAACAACCTCTAACTCCTGGGCTTAGGTGATTCCCTTGCCTCAGCCTCCCAAGTAGCTAGGACTACAGGTGCCTGACCCAATGCCCGGCTATTTTTTTGTTGCAGTTAGGCCGGGGCCAGGTTTGAACCCAATACCCTTGGTAGGTGGGATGGACGCCCTGCCCACTAAGCTACGAGCACCACCCTATTTTTTAATTTTTAAGAAATAATGCATCATAAAGATATAAAATTAAAAGTCATGAAAGTAGGCTTAAATTATACAAGTTAAAAATAAAAATTTAAAGAAAATGGTAAGGAAGAACTTCCCAAATCTGGGCATGGTGTCTTCTACCTGTAATGCCAACACTCTCAGAGGCTGAGGTGGGTGGACTGCTCAAGATAATGAGTTTGAGACCAGCCTGAGAAAGAGTGAGCCTCCATCTCTAAACAAAGGAAAAAAAAAACAACAAAAAAAAACAGCCAGGCATTGTGGCAGGCACCTATAGTCCCAGCTACTGTGGAGGCTTAGGCAAAACAATTCCTTGAGCCTAAGAGTTTTAGGTTGCTTTGAACTGTGAGGCCACAACATTCAACAAAGTGCAACAAAGTGAAACTGTCTCAAAAAAAAAAAAGAAAGAAAGAAAGAAAAGAAAAGAAAGGGACTACCCTTTCTTTTTTTTTTTTTTTTTTTTGGATTTTTGGCCGGGGCTAGGTTTGAACCTGCCACCTCTGGCATACGGGACTGGCGCCCTACTCCTTGAGCCACAGGCGCCACCCGGGAATACCCTTTCTAAATGCTCTGGCTTGACCCTTTGGGTCAGCAGAAGTGACCCATGGTGCTGATGTTTATTTATTCTTCCAGTGAAGGTCTGTGTGTATAAACACAAATGTCTAACTGCACATGTGTGTGTGTGTGTGTATCCACATGTGTGTTTTCCTTAACAACTATAACCTATTACTTTTCTAATCTTTATTGATTATTTATAAAACCTATTTACTGAGTGTCCTGATTAGTCTGAATAAGCACTATGTTCTTAGAAGTCCAAAAAATCCCTAAGCAACATTAAATAGAAAGGCTTCCAAAAGGAAGAAGGATGGAAAAATTAAATATCAAGTGCCCATCGATCCACGAATGGATTAATAAATTGTGGTATATGTATACCATGGAATACTATGCAGCCTTAAAGAAAGATGGAGACTTTACCTCTTTCATGTTTACATGGATGGAGCTGGAACATATTCTTCTTAGTAAAGTATCCCAAGAATGGAAGAAAAAATATCCGATGTACACAGCCCTACTATGAAACTAATTTGGGACTCTCACATGAAAGCTATAACCCAACTACAACTTAACAATAGGGGGAAGTGGGAAAGGGGGGGGTGGGTAGAGGGAGGGGAATCGGTGGGATCACACCTGTGGTGCATATTACAGGGGTATTTGCGAAACTTGGTAAATGTAGAATATAAATGTTTTGGCACAGTAACTGAGATAACGCCGGAAAGGCTATGTTAACCACTGGGATAAAAATGTGTCAAATGGTTTATGAAGTGAGTGTATGATGCCCCATAATCATATCATTGTATACACTTATGATTTAATAAAAAAATTAAAAAAAAAAAAAAAAAGAAAAATTAAATATCAAGAAGTCAAATAAATAAAACAAATTTTGGCCATTTCTTTTTTGGAATTATATTTATTGGAATAAGGAGATGTGGAAGAAAACAAGCTAGGAGTAATAAAGGAGAGAAGACATGAAACATTAGTGCTCTGAGAGTAAGTTGATCAGCTAAGTGAGGCCCTTGGGACTTTACTGGAAGAAGCTCTCTTGAATTTATCATTTTACATTTCTATGCATCTAAGCCAGGCATGTTGGCTTAGCACTTAATACTAGCTTCTGTGAGAGGCTTAGACAGGTGGATCACCTGAGTTCTAGAGTTCAAGACCAGACTAAGCAAAAATTGAGACCCCATCTCTATTAAACATAGAAATACTAGGTGGGCATTGTGGCAGTCTCCTGTAGTCCCAGCTGCATAGAGACTGAGGCAAGAAGATGGCTCAAGCCCAAATATTTGAGGTTGCTGTGAGCTGCGATGCCACAGCACTATACTGAGGGTGACATAGTGAGATTGTGGATCAAAAAAGTAAAGCACATTACAGGTGTGAGTCTCTGAGACCAGCCTAAAATCTATTAGAGTAAATTTTCAAAATAAAGTGAGAGTTAAAGGAAAATAAAATTCACTGGCCTTTACCTCCCCGTCCACCACAATCAACGTGTGGAATTCCTTTCTTGATTCCACCCACCTGCATCCTGGTGGAAATAAAGACCACATGATTTCTACAGAATGGGGATTCCATTTTCCTTTGTTTTGTGCCTTTCAATATCTTTCTTCCTTAGATTAAGAACCTTTCAGTTTGGGAGTAGGGGGAGGCAAGATGGCTGACTGAAGCCAGCTTTCCACAGAGGCTGTTATCCAGAGGAGAGTTAAAGGACAGAAGTTTAGCAAGTAACCTGGAGGTTTAGAGCTGAGCCAAGAGAGAAGGTTGAAGAATGCACATCAACCCTGCTGAGGCGAGCTGTGACCCCAAAGATACAAACAAAAGGTACAAAATCCATCTTCAAGTGGATGGGAGTCCCCTTCCCCATGAGAACGTCTCGCAGTACTTCATACAAACAAGTGAGTAGAGCTCAAATGTCCTCCCATCCCACAGGAGAGACCCTCTTAAACTGGACCTACTTCCCCAACTAAGGTGCCATGGCACTTTCCTCCCAGGCATAAAACTATATAAAACTGTATATATTCTCTATCTGTGTTATTACCTCTTCTGAACTCCCAGCACTCCCCTCCACTCTCACTCAGAGGTCTGGAGGTCTGTCCCCCAGGAGTCCAGATTCTTGGGTATTTTCTTGAGAGTTGTGGACAAGGCATGGACTATGCTGGTAAGTGCTGATTCTGTAGCATGTGAGTAAGAAGAGGACAGTCAGCTGAGAGGGAACCATAGAGGAGCAGCAGTGCCCAGAGGCACAGAGCAGGTGCCGCAGTGGCAAGAATTGGGCTCACCCCTGAATATTCCGGAGTCACATTCCTTGTCTTTCTGGGCAACTAGAGGAGGCTGGGCATCTTCTCCCATGGAAATCACTGGCATAACAGATCTGGGACTGAGATGCAGGCCCCATGAGTAAAGAGTTTGGCTGAGGCAATACCAGCCTGGGTGGAGCTGGGGACTAGAATATGTGCATGCAAAGCCGGCAGATTCTCAGGGCAGGGCTGACCCGGAGGACTGCTAAACTGTGAATAAGATGCATCCGGCCCTCAGGGGATCATTAGCTGAGACAAAAGAGGACAGGCAGAGGCTGGAACTGACAACTAACTGTGTCACTCCAACACAAACTGCACTCAAGACAGGGCAGCAGCACAGACAGGGCCTGAGTCACAGGTTTTGTGAACTCAAACAGTGTCTCTTCTGCAGGGAAATATAGGTGGGACAGAAACAAATTCTGCAAAGTTGTTCTCTTCTGTCAGTAACATCAATCAGGGGCAGGGCTGAAACTGAGTTAACAGCCTCCATTAAGCACTCGAGGTTGTCAAGCCTCACATCCACCTGCCAGATACTGGCAGAGATCAACAGCCTGGCTGAGAATACATAGATCTCCCTGTAATTCAGGCAGGTGCAACTTCCTGGAGTATTAGCTCATTGGAGGGAACTGTGTCAAAGCCCTGTGTGGTTATCAGTGACTGATTGTGACAGAGGTGCAAGAGGGGGAAGGAGGCTTCAACATCCAGACTAATATATTTCCTGGGTGGGTCCTCCTGATCTCACAGAGCACCAGAGCAAGTTGTATTTGAGTTGCCAGTAGACCCCTGCGATCTAGTTGCCAGAGACATTTTGAACATTCCCACCTGAGACAGGTGCTGACTGAGACATTGATTTGGACCTCTTGAACTGGGCCAATCACTCAAGGACTATCCAAGTGGTACCCTGGATTTGTGGTTGTGGGAAGGTTTGATTTTCATGTTCCAATTGTTGCCTCTGTGTGTGTATGTGGGGGGTGACTTAATTGCTGGTGTATCTCCAGAGCTAAGACTTCAACCCAGAGTAACTTATTCACTAGGGTAGGACAGAGCCTAGCTGAAAAGAAGACAGAGTCACTTAGCCCCACCACAGCAAGTAGGTCCCCAGTGGCTCAGGCCATATCACTGCATGGGTCACTGGCAAAGCTCCAAGTAGAAAGACACAGATACTAGTCCCAGCTTTTGGGCAAAGGGCTAGTTAATCACTACTCCTGGAGCCCCCAACCCAACTTCTCTTTATCTGCTCATTTAGTCAAATGGTGTAAAATAATCATGGGGTGGAAACAGCAAAAAAAAAAAAAACAAAAAAATCTCTGGTAACATCAACAACCAGAGTAGATCAACCCCCACAAGAGAAAATATGGCAAACACAACTGAAGATCCCATTCATAAACAGACAGCCAAGATGTCAGAAATCGAATTCAGAATTTGGACTGCAAACAAGATTAATAGAATAGAGGAAAAATTGGAATTAGAAATTCTAGGAGTTATTCAAAAGTTGTCTCAAGAATTCAAGGAATTTAAAGACAAAATCACCAAAGATTTTGACATACTGACACAAAAATTTGCAGCCCTCAAAAATCTAAAAAATACAGTAGAATCCCTCAGTAACAGAGTGGAGCAAGCAGAAGAAAGGATTTCTGACATCAAAGAAAAAGCTTTTGAACACTTTCAAACTCTCCAAGAGAAGAGAAATGGAGAGCAAAAACGAATCATTCTCTCACAGAGTTCTGGGATAATTCGAAGAAAACTAATATTCTACTCATAGGAATCCCTGAAAGTGAAGAAGTGGCTTTGCAAGGCACAGAGACTCTTCTCCATGAAATTATGAAAGAGAATTTTCCAGACATGCCAAGAGATTCTGAAATTCAGATAGCAGACAGTTTCAGAACCCCAGCACAACTCAACCTGAATAAGACGTCCCCCGGCACATCATAATTAACTTCACTGAAGTTAACATGAAGGACAAAATTCTGAAAGCACCCAGACATAAGAAAACTGTAACCTGCAAAGAGAAGAATATTAGAATGACTGCAGATCTCTCTGCTAAAAATTTTCAAGCTAGATGAGGGTGGTCATCGACTTTTATTCTCCTAAAACAAAATAACTTTCAACCCAGGATCCTGTATCCAGCTAAACTGAGTTTCATTTATGATGGAGAAATTAAATACTTTAATGACATTCACATGTTGAAGAAATTTGCCATAACTAAACCAGCTCTCAAGGTCATTCTCAGACCTATCCTTCATAATGACAAGCACAATCCTCCAACACAAAAGTAAACTCACTCGGAAACATTTGATCAAACTCCAACATCCACAGTGACAAAAGGATTAAAAATGTCCACTGGACTATTGAAAAACTCAATACGCCAAATTCTACCAGACTTATCAATATTCTCTATTAATGTGATGGCTTAAATTGTCCTCAAAAGAGGCACTTGGCTAACTGGACACAAAAACTCAGCTCAGATATCTACTGCATACAAGAATCTCATCTTACCTTAAAAGATAAATATAGACTCAGGGTGAAGGGATGATCCTCTATATTTCAGGCAAATGGAAATCAGAAAAAAGCAAGTGTTGCAATTCTATTTGAAGATACAATAGGATTTAAACCAACAAAAATAAAGAAGGTTAAGAATGGTCACTTCACATTTGTTAAGGGTAATATTCAATATGATGAAATTTCAATTATTAATATTTATGCACTCAACCAGAATGTGCCTCAATTTATAAGAGAAACTCTAACATACACGAGCAACTTGATTTCCTCCAGCTCCATAATAGTTAGATATTATAACACTCCTTTGGCAGTGTTGGATAGATCCTCCAATAAGAAGCTGAGCAATGAAATTTTAGATTTAAAATTAACCATTGAACATTTTGATTTAACATACATCTACAGAACATTTCATCCCAACAAAACTGAATACACATTCTTCTCATCAGCCCACAGAACATACTCCAAAATCAATCACATCTTAGGTCACAAGTCTAAACTCAGTAAATTTAAAGGAATAGAAATGATTCCTTGCATCTTCTCAGACCACCATGGAATAAAAATTGAACTCAGTAACAAAAGAAATCTGCACACTCATACAAAAACATGGAAGCTAAATAACCTTATGCTGAATAATAACTGAGTCAGAGATGAGATTAACAGGGAAATTACCAAATTTTGGAACAAAATGACAGTGAAGACATGAATTATCAGAACATCTGGGGTACCACAAAGGCAGTCCTAAGAGGGAAATTTATAGCATTGCAAGCCTTCCTCAAGAGAACATAAAGAGAGTAATTTAACAACTTAATGGGACATCTGAAGCAATTATAAATGGAAAAACATTCCAAACCCAAACCCAATAGAAGAAAGGAAATAACAAAAATTAGAGCAGAATTAAATGAAATTGAAAACAAAAGAATTATATAACAGATCAATAAATCAAAAAGTTGGTTTTTTGAAAACATCAATAAAATAGGGAAACCTCTGGCTAACTTAACCAAGAAAAAAAAAAGAGTAGGGCAGTGCCTGTGGCTCAGTGAGTAGGGCGCCCGCCCCATATGCTGATGGTGGCAGGTTCAAACCCAGCCCCGGCCAAACTGCAACAAAAAAATAGCCAGGCATTTTGGCGGGTGCCTGTAGTCCCAGCTGCTCGGGAGGCTGAGGCAGGATAATCGCGTAGGCCCAAGAGTTGGAGGTTGCTGTGAGTTGTGTGACGCTACGGCACTCTACCCGAGGGCGGTACAGTGACACTCTGTCTCTACAAAAAAAAAAAAGTAAAATCTCTAATTTCATCTATCAGAAATGGTAATGATGAAATAACAACAGACTCCTCAGAAATTCAAAAAATCCTTAATGAATATTACAAGAAACTTTATTCTTAGAATTATGAATATTCCAAGGAAATTGACCAATACTTGGAAGCACGCTACCTTCCAAGACTTAGCCAGAATCAAGTGGAAATGTTGAACAGGCCTATATCAAGTTCTGAAGAAGCATCAACTATACAAAGTATCCCTAAAAAGAAAAGCCCAGGACCAGATGGCTTCACATCAGAATTCTAGCAAACCTTTAAAGAGGAACTAGTACCTATATTACTAAACCTTTTCCAAAATGTAGAAAACGAAGGAATACTACCCAACACATTCTATGAAGCAAACATCACCTTGATCCCCAAACCAGGAAAAAACCACCAATAAAAGAAAATTATAAACCTGTATCACTAAAGAATATTGATGCGAAAATACTAAACAAGATCCTAACAAACAGAATCCAGCAACACATCAAACCCATTATACAACATGACCAAGTGGGTTTTATCCCAGGGTCTCAAGACTGGTTCAATATACATAAATCTATAAATATAATTCATCACATAAACAAATTAAAACACAAAGAACATATGATTCTCTCAATTGATGCTGAAAAAGCTTTTCATAATGTCCAGCATCCTTTCATGATCAGAACACTTAATAAAATTGGTACAGAAGTGACTTTTCTTAAACTGATACTGGCCATCTACAGCAAACCCACAGTCAGTATTGTATTCAATGAAGTTAAATTTAAACCATTTTTACTCAAATCAGGAACCAGGCAAGGTTGCCCATTGTCTTCACTGCTTTTTAACATTGTAATGGAAGTCTTAGCCATTCAACAATAGAGAAGAAAAGGCGATCAAGGGTATCCATATAGGGTCAGAAGAGATCAAATTTTCACTTTTTGCAGATGACATGATTGTATATGTGCAAACACCAAGGATTCTACTACAAAACTTTTAGAAGTGATCAAGGAATATGGTAGCATCTCAGGTTTCAAAATCAACAATCATAAATCTGTAGCCGTTGTATATACCAACAATAGTCAAGCTGGAAAAACAGTCAAGGACTCTATTCCATTCATAGTAGTACCAAAGAAGATGAAATATTTGGGTGGGTACCTACCAAATTATATGAAATATCTCTATAAACTCTAAGAAAAGAAATAACTGAAGATGGTAACAAATGGAAAGACATACATGCTCATGGCTGGGAAGAATCAACATTGTTAAAACGTCCATACCACCCAAAGCAATATATAATTTTAATGCAATCAGTATTAAAGCTCCAGTATCATACTTTAAAGATGTCAAAAAAAAAATACTTCGTTTTATTATGTGCAACGGACCGCCCTGTCGGTGGCCTTCAGTCCGAGGGAGTGCAGGGAGAAGGAACGAGGAAGGTCGAGAGATCGGCGAAGAAATGACAGACTGACACACACTACGGGTTAAAGTGTGTAGCTGTAAATTTACTGGGTACACATGTTGGTATTTATACATTTTTACAGAGCTTACATAATGCAATCTTTCTGCTTACGTGCGCGGGTTATCTTTGCGTTTACAAGTGTGATTTATTATGCATTGTTATGTTTTAACGTTCCGCTTCCGGAGGGTGGCGGTTATTAGTCAACTCTGCCCGCTTCCTCCTATCTCAGTTTTTTATTATCTTTTTAGAACAGCTTGACATCTTCTTTACGTTAATGCTTGACTAATTCTACATTTACTATTTGATCTTATTGTTATTGATAATTATAATTTTGATTTAGAGTAAATTCCTTGACAAGTATTATTTTTCCTATTGATTTTTATTATGTGTGACAGTTGGTGAAACAAGATGTTCTGAACAGGACTTTATGGTGGGTGGATGTGTTTCAGTGACTTTGTAGCTTATGCAGATAATTTGTATTTCATGTCCTCAGGCTTATTGTCTTAGCTCACTGGTGGGAAAACATCTTTATGTGCTCATTGTTGGTGCCACTGAGTTTAGCAGCTCACAAGGCTGTGCTCTATCTGGATTAGTAGTGCATTGTGCTCATTCTTAGGAAAGTACATATTTATAGTTTATCAGAACAAACAGACTTCTGGTACAGGATGACAAACACATGAGTAGACGCCACAATCTTTAAACTTAAGTGGGTAACTGAGCATGCTAGGCAACATTTCTGATGCTGTGCATACTGGGGGCGCTGGGGGCAAAGCTCCGGGGAGCACAAACCACCTTCCCGTCGTTCTATAACGCGGACAGCACCGCCTCACTACGGCTATATGCCGTGGGCGTGGCATTTCCCCCTTTTTTGTTTTTAAACCGCAGTTCAAAGACTTTTTGGCGTATAGAGTAAATAGAGGAAAACAGACACCGTATGAGACATGGCAACAACAACACAACACAAAATAACAGCCAGCCAATAATAGCTATGAGCATAACATACTGGATCCAGTTAAGAGGATTGAGTTCTTTAAACCCATTAGTTAAAGATTGGGCTAATGTATTAAGAGAAGTTACTGGCAAGTGAGCTTGACTTAGGGCTGTAATATCTTGTTGTAAGCCGTGTAAATCATGTGTTATATCATTGTCTCTCCAAACACCTTGTAAATGTGCTTGCACTTTACTCCATGATTCAGACATGTTGTATGGTAAAGGTGTAATGCAAATAGCCTGAAATGCTGAGTGACACTTTGTTTGTAGTTTCTGCTGTATATACTTAATATCTTGACCTAAAGCTAACACTACTTCTTCTAAGACATTTAATTTGGCTTCTAGTTTATTGTCAATACTGGCTTGTGTCATTAAAGTTAAAGTTAGATTACTGCTAAAAGTATTGACATAGTGTTCTGTATGCACTTGCTGCACTAAAGCTGTAGTAGCTACAGCAAAAGTAGTGATTATAGAAATTAAAGTTGTAATACCTAAAATTAAAGCTGGTACAAATCTTTTGGGTCTAATTAATTCATTAAGTGTTTCTAACACTTGTAATGCTGCATTATCATACCATGGATCGTCTTGCAGATCTACAAGTAACATTACATATGAAGGCCTTTTTACAATTAACATAACATTCAGCAATCTATTATTTACATGAAATACATCAGAAGAAGTAATACAATTGGTTATTTTTACAAGTTAAAAGATTTTAAAGGAAATACATAGTTAACTGGATCACATGTAAATTCTTTCACAAATTCTTTTTTATGAGTTTCATTTAACCTGCACAGACCATCTACAAACATTCTAAATTTTCTTGAACTTTTGTCCTGCCTTTTACTTTCTTACATAACTATTCTGTTTTAGGACAAAATTTATCACACAAGATTCTTTCTTTATACAATGCCATTCTCCTTTCTGTTTAATTTCTCTTACTCTCAAAAATTCACTTTCCACCAGACAGGATTCCAGTTTACCATGAAGTCACTTATTCACTCAGCCAAACTGATAATTAGAAGGTTTAAAAGACAAGAATTTTATCTGTTGACAAAGATTCAGTTTGTAAAAATATTTTTCTTATTTATACAAATTGCTAGTGGCAAAGGGCCAATAATAAAGGTTCTAAATCTCACCCTTGGGATTCTGCCAGTGCTGCTGTCTGGGGGCTGTAACACTTGGGAGGCAGGCCCGCCCCACGAAGGGCAGGGGGGCCCTCAGCTTCCTTTCCCGCTGGGCCTTTTCAGCCGTCTTGGAGTCAGTGGAAATGCGCCCAGTGGTTTTGTTTGTTATCGGCGAGTGTACTTTCATTTTCTTCAAGCGGCGGGTGAGATCTTGTAGTAGCTGTTGGCGCCTCCTTCTGCGTTGTCTTTTCCGAATCTGAGTTAACTACTTCTGGAATAACTTCAAAGTTTTTAGTATAATTTGAACTTCTACTAATTGTAATTCCAACCGTTCTAGGTAAAAGTTGCCTTTTCATTGTAGTGGGGATTAAAGTAACACCGTCCCATTTGGATAATAAGACATTCTTTTCATTTGCTAAATTTAAACCTGTACTTCCAGGAGTGCCCCGTGAAAGGTCATGAATAGTAAATTCAGGGGCTTGAGGATTCAATGTAGATAAAGGCTGTGTGTTACAAGCTACAGCCTGCTCTCCCTTGGGGCCTGGGCTGGGAGAATGCCCCTTATCTAGTTTTTTGATCTTTGTACGTCCTGATCTTCAGGATCAGTGTCTCCCTTGTTATTTAAGGGGGTTCCATTCTTATGAAATTTTGATTTACATTCATTTCTCTAATGTCGCCCCTTCTTACAACGAGGGCATAAGCCGGGTGGTTCCCCCCTCGGCTTATTGGCATGGGACTGTTTACAGTCCTTCTGCATGTGACCTGGCTTGCCACAATTGTAGTAAGTGTCAGCAGGAGCTCTCGGCCCCTTACATCCCTTATTGAAGGTATTTTTAATATAGGCGCTGAATTTCTGTCCTTGCATTGCTGCAGCATAGGCCATACCTTGGACTATCGCTGGTGAGGCATTCATGCATGCTTTAATATCCTTGGTTAATGTGTGCCCCATGGTACTTGCTGATTGCTCACACTTAACCGGTCAGCCTTTACCGGCGGGACTGCAGCTCCCTGGTGAGAGCCGCCCTCAACCTTGAAAAAGAAAGAAAAAGAGAGAAGATTACCTGTCCTTCAGGTCCCTGTCCAGGCGCCACCTGCAACGGACCGCCCTGTCGGTGGCCTTCAGTCCGAGGGAGTGCAGGGAGAAGGAACGAGGAAGGTCGAGAGATCGGCGAAGAAATGACAGACTGACACACACTACGGGTTAAAGTGTGTAGCTGTAAATTTACTGGGTACACATGTTGGTATTTATACATTTTTACAGAGCTTACATAATGCAATCTTTCTGCTTACGTGCGCGGGTTATCTTTGCGTTTACAAGTGTGATTTATTATGCATTGTTATGTTTTAACGTTCCGCTTCCGGAGGGTGGCGGTTATTAGTCAACTCTGCCCGCTTCCTCCTATCTCAGTTTTTTATTATCTTTTTAGAACAGCTTGACATCTTCTTTACGTTAATGCTTGACTAATTCTACATTTACTATTTGATCTTATTGTTATTGATAATTATAATTTTGATTTAGAGTAAATTCCTTGACAAGTATTATTTTTCCTATTGATTTTTATTATGTGTGACAGTTGGTGAAACAAGATGTTCTGAACAGGACTTTATGGTGGGTGGATGTGTTTCAGTGACTTTGTAGCTTATGCAGATAATTTGTATTTCATGTCCTTGGGCTTATCGTCTTAGCTCACTGGTGGGAAAACATCTTTATGTGCTCATTGTTGGTGCCACTGAGTTTAGCAGCTCACAAGGCTGTGCTCTATCTGGATTAGTAGTGCATTGTGCTCATTCTTAGGAAAGTACATATTGATAGTTTATCAGAACAAACAGCCTTCTGGTACAGGATGACAAACACATGAGTAGACGCCACAATCTTTAAACTTAAGTGGGTAACTGAGCATGCTAGGCAACATTTCTGATGCTGTGCATACTGGGGGCGCTGGGGGCAAAGCTCCGGGGAGCACAAACCACCTTCCCGTCGTTCTATAACGCGGACAGCACCGCCTCACTACGGCTATATGCCGTGGGCGCGGCAATTATGCAATCAGAATAAAACCTGTAATAGCAAAAACATTACTTAGAAATAAAAACAAAGCAAGAGGAATTATGCTATCAGGCCTCAGAGTATACTATAAATTGATAGTGATCAAAAGAGCATGGTACTGGCACAAAAACAGAGAGGTAGATATATGGAACAGAATAGAGAACCAAGAGATGAACCTAGCTATTTACTGTTGTTTGATCTTTGACAAGCCAATTAAAAACATTCCCCATTTAACAAACGGTGATGGGTGAACTTGCTGGTGACGTGTAGAAGACTGAAATGGGACCCACACCTCTCACCATTAATTAAGATAGATTCTCACTGGATACAAGATTTAAACTTAAGACAATCCTGTAATCCCCCATTGGGCATATACCCAGAAGACCAAAAATCACACCATAACAAAGATATTTGTATCAGAATATTTATTGCAGCCCTATTCATAATTGCTAAGTCATGGAAAAAGCCCAAGTGCCCATCAATCCATGAATGGATTAATAAATTGTGGTATATGTACACCTTGGAATATTATGCAGCCTTAAAGAAAGATGGAGACTTTACCTCTTTCATGTTTACATGGATGGAGCTGGAACATATTCTTCTTAGTAAAGTGTCTCAAGAATGGAAGCAAATGTACCCAATGTACTCACCCTTATTATGAAACTAATGTAGGACCTTCACATGAAAGCTACAACCCAGTTACAACCTAAGAATAGGGAGAAAGGGGAAAGGGAGGGGAGGGAGGGGGAAGGAGTGGGATCAATGGGATTACACCTGAGGGTATATGTGAATCCTAGTAAATGTGGAATGTAAAGGTCTTAGCAAAATAACTAAGAAAATGCTACAAAAGCTATGTTTACTAATGTGATTAAAGTGTGTCAAATGATCTGTGAACCAAGTGTATGGTGCCCCACGATCTACTAATGTACACAGCTATGGTTTAATAACAATAAATAAATAAATAAAAAATAAAATAAACTTAAGACATGAAACTATAAAAATACTAGAGGAAATTGCAGGGAAACTCTTGAAGAAATCGGTCTGTGAGCATATTTTCTGAGGAGGACCTCCAGGGCAATTGAAGCAGCATCAAAAATACTCTACTAGGACCTGATCAAATTAAAAAGCTTCTGCACAGCCAAAAACACAGTAAGTCAAGAAAGCAGACAGCCCTCAGAATAGGAGAAGATATTTGTAGGTATGTCTGTGACAAAGGTTTAATAACCAGAATCCACAGAGAACCCAAACGTATTAGCAGGAAAAGAACAAATGATGCCATCTCAGGGTGGGCAAAGGACTTGGAGAGAAACTTCTCTGAAGAAGACAGGTGCATGGCCTACAGACATATGAAAAAATGCTCATCATCCATAATCATCAGAGAAATACCAAATCAAAACTATTTTGAGATATCATCTAACTCTAGTAAGATTAGCCCCCATCACAAAATCCCGAAACCAGAGATGCTGGCATGGATGTAGATAAAAGGGAACACTTTCAAACTGCTGGTGGGAATGCAAACTAATAGGAACCTTTTGTAAAGATGTTTGGAGAACACTTACAGATCTAAAAATAGACCTGCCATTCGATTCTACCATCCTCTACTAGGTGTATATCCAGAAGACCAAAAATCACATTATAAAAAAGATCTATGTATCAGAAAGTTTATTGCAGCCCAATTCCTAATTGCTAAGTCATAAAAGAAACCCAAGTACCCATGGACCCATTAATGGATCAATAAATTTCGGTATATGTACACCATGGAATATTAGGCAGCCTTAAAAAAAGATGTGGACTTTACCTCTTACAGGTTTACATGGATGGTGCTGGAATATATTCTTCTTAGCAAAGTATCTCAAGAATGAAAGCAAAAGTGTGCAATATATTCATTGTATCAAAGTAACAATGTACTCAAAGTATTTGATGAAACCTATTTAATAGCTTTCTTATGAAAGCTATAACCCAATTATAGCCCAGGAAGAAGGGAAAAGGAGAGAGAGAGGGGAGGGGAGGGGTTAGAAAGGGGGGAGGGAGAGTAATTGGTGGGACCACACTTACAGTGCTTATTACAAGGGTACATGTGAAATTTACTAGGTGTAAAATATAAATGTCTTAACACAATAACTAAGAAAATGCTGTGAAAGCTATGTTATCAAGTTTGATGAAAACATTTCAATTTGTATATAAAACCAGCCCATTGTACCCCATGACTGCATTAATGTACACAGCTATGATTTTATATATATATATAATTTTATATATATATATATATATATATATATATATATATATATATATATATAATGCATATAAAACACAGCCAGGGGTGGCACCTGTGGCTCAAGGAGTAGGGCACCCACCCTGTATACCAGGGGTGGCGGGTTCAAGCACAGCCCCAGCCAAAACAGCAAAAAAAAAAAAAAGATAGAAAATAAAAATAAGAATAACACAGCCAGCCACTGTACAGCAGAGCCTTCTACCTAACTGAGTATCCACCATGGTTGTCAAAGTATACTACAGCTAGTATTGATGAGCAATAGCGACTTGCATGTTAAGACAACACACAAACCTTGCCTATATATTCTGTTTCATCACAGGTAAGCATAAAAATAGAATTTACAAGCCTGTTTATTTTTATAACAAAAATTGTAGAACTAAGCAATCCTAGCCTGTTATTATGAAATGAGAACAAAAAAAATCAGTTGTTTGCATCCACGATTTGAAACATGTCTTCAATCATAGATGCTGTGAAATTGTTTTCATATCAGCATTGTGAGTTCTCTCTCATATATTGCAAGGAAGTAAGCTTTCTTTCATTCTGAACATTTGCTATAGCATTTATTTTTGTTAAAACTCATCTTGTGGGATTGAAACTGTAACAATGATGGCCAATTAGAATCCAGATTTGCCATTCAACATATTATCTGTCCTTTATGGCATTTTCTAACATATCAGTTTGATAGAAATGTCTTCTGTGTGTTCAAAGAAATAGTTTAGTATGTTAATATTTGAATATAAAAATTTTCAATCACATACAACTGAGTGATAACAGTATACTAAATTTCCATCGACTTTTGCCACTTGGGTTTCCTTTATTCCACTCCTTACAACCACCATATGTCATTCTACCCACAAATAACTCAGTGTACATTTATAATAAATAAAGCCTTTAACACAACTAGAGTGACATCATTATACTTGCCCAAATAACAATATTTGCTTAACATCATCGAATAATTCTTCCATGATTTATTTTTTATGTATACTTAATTTATTCAAAGCTGAATTCAAATGACATCCACACACTTACATTTGGCTAATATGTCTTATGTATTTTTTTCAGTTTATGCTAGTTCTCTTCCATTTATTTTTATGTTGATTATTTGTTGAAGAAAATGTGCCTTGTGATATTTTCCACATTGTTCTAGGATTTGGATTTGGCTGTTCTTTTCATTGTTTTTGTACCTGACACAGGGAGGGGGTATGTACATCTTAAAGCATCTTTTTAAGAGGTTATATAATATATATGATTGTCCCATATGGGCAAGATTGATCAATTGATTCAACATGATTCATGAATTAGTTTTAGTTTCTCCATCCAGCTTTCACCTAACCATTTAAAGATTCCTTGATGATCATTGCCTAAATCCATTATTTCGTGAACGGTGTTAAAGGTTTTATTTTAATGTTCTCTCTGGATATATGATCTAAAATTCTTGTATAAGGAATGACCTTTACATATTTATTTTGATTTTTTTGTCATTCATAAATACAAAATGTTATTTGTACTTCATTAGTGTTGAACGACTAAAATGCTATTCATACCACAATACTCAAGATAAGTTACTCAACTACATCATTGTTTATTTACTTTGAACAAAACAGGGCAATTAAAAAAAAAAAAGATGTACTAAAGATAGAGTTCACAAATTATCAGGAAAAAAAAAGAAAAACCATAGTCTAGGCTTAATTGGAGTAAGTGTCACCATAAAGTCCATGATCAGGAGGAAATCCATTTTGCCTTGGGCTAAAACAAGCAGTAGATGTGGTGACCTGCAGGTAGGGCTGGCATCTTCATGTGGCTCCTCTCAGCTGGGTATGGCTCTCCCAGATGTGCCTCCAGCGGTCCTGTGGCCTGGGCTGGCTTGGCCCAGCTGCCTTGAAATCCCTTCCAGGCCTCTGGGCGCTCCCCCTTCTCCTCATTCATGCTGTCACTCTGCTGTGCCCTGGTTTTCTGCCTCCTCCTTGCCCAGGATAGTGGCCTTGGCCAGCCCCAACCACTGGTGGAAGTGTGCCCATGGCTTAGGGACTTGAATGCAGCTGTGGAGCGATCTGCACGCTGTTGCTTCTGCTTCAAAGAGGGGGCTAAAAAGTAAATGGCATGGCCTGGGTACAAGACTAGGGTGTGGAGATGACCACAATCTGCAAGATCTGGAAGAGAGAGCACAGACAGAAAGTGAAGGTGTCCTAGCTGACATTGTCAGGCCCTGGGTGGCCATGCGGGAAGTGGATTCCGTGATCAGCAGGGTGTAGAACAACACCTGAGCCAGCCATTTCCCACCCACCCATGCTCACAGGGAGGGTGGGTGGGATCTAGGGGCACTGTGAAGCCAGGTCAAGGCTGGGCCTCCTCCTCCCCCCAGTAGAGAGGGGCTGGCTAGCAATCCATGCTGTTTCAGCTCACAGACACAAAGCTTGCACAGCCCTAGTATCAGTGAGCTTTCTACCTTTTATGGAAGGGGAAGCTTCGTCTTATTTCCTGCCTCTGACCATGGGGTATAGGAGGAGGGATGGTCTCCAACCCAGAGCCTGCTCTGTTCCTCTGAGCTCCAGCTCAGGGACTGCACCCACCCTCTGAGAACCACAGGGCCTGGGGGCTGCCTTCCCAAGGCAGATGTGGAAACCAAGGCCAGCCCCACTCAGAGTCTGGGCAGTGCTGCGCAGTTTCGGCTTCTGCTTAACCAGTGCCCCATCCGTTCCACACTGAAGCCTAAGCTTCTGCACTCAGACTGAGGTCACCACCCCGTTTCTCAAGCATATGTCCCCAAACCACCTTCCATAGCTGTGGCTGCCTGGAAAGGGTCTGGCATTCAGCCAGCATCATAGCTGGCAAGGCAGGAGTGTGAGAAGGGAGGAGGGCTGCAGGGGTACAGGCCAGAGGGTTGAAAGGCGGTCACAGCTCTCTTGCCTCCAGACTGGTGCCTGTCCCCGAAACGGCTGATTTCACTGGACCTGTGTCTTGGCCTGAGAGCCTCAGCCACACCTTATCAGCACCCTTTTCTCTCTTGCCAGTTGTGTTCATGACAGTGAAGGTCCCTCCCTGGCTGGAGGTGATGGAAGGTCCTAAAGGAAGAGGCTCCAAGGGCCATCAGGGCAGGTCTTCTGTGACTCGAGCCTCTGGGAGTGTGGACAGGTTCCAAGAGATGTCAAGGCCCTGGAGCTGCTGCCAGTGCCTTCCTTCCCTCCCCATCCTCCCCCTAGTCTCTTTCCTGGGCCTTCAGTTCCTCACTGTCAGTGCAGAGCCATGCTACTCGCGACCTCCATCCCGCGACTTCTGTCCCACGCCATCCTTCCGGCGTCCTCAGCCCCGAGCCATCGTTCCGCGTCCTTCCTTCAGTGCCATACTTTCCACATATTCCATCTCGCGCTTTTGGTCCTGTGCGGTCCTTCCCGCGTCCTCCCTCACGCTCCATCGTAAGGGCGTCCTACATCCCGTGCCATCCTTCCTGAGTCCTCAGTCCCGCGCCTTCTTTCCGCGTGGTCCTTCCCGCATCCTCCCTCCCCAGCCAACCTTCCCACATACTCCATCCAGCACCATCTTTCCGGCGTCCTCCCACCAGGGACATCCTTCCCATGTCCTCCGTCCTGCACCATCCTTCCCGCATCCTCCCTTTCAAGCCATCCTTTCTGCATCCCCAATCTCCCGTCCTCAGTCCTGAGCCATTCTTCCCGCGTCCTCCCTTCAGTGCCGTACATGCCGCATATTCCATCTCGCGCTGTTGGTCCTGATCCATCCTTCCCGCGCCAACTAACCGTTTCCTATATCCCATGCCATCCTCCCTGAGTCCTCAGTCCCGCACCTTCCTTCCCCCAACGTCCTTCCCCCATCCTCCATCTCGCATCCTCCCTCCCATGACAACCATCCCAGGTCTTCCATCCAGCGCCATCTTTCCGGCGTCCTCCCTCCAGGGACATCCTTCCCATGTCCTCCGTCCTGCACCATCCTTCCCGCGTCCTCCCTCTCGAGCCATCCTTTCTGCATCCTCCATCTCGCTCTCTCAGTCCCGAGCCATCCTTCCCGCGTCCTCCCTCTCGAGCCATCCTTTCTGCATCCTCCATCTCGCTCTCTCAGTCCCGAGCCATCCTTCCCCGTCCTCCCTCTCGAGCCATCCTTTCTGCATCCTGCATCTCGCGTCCTCAGTCCCGAGCCACCCTTCCCGCATCCTCCCTCTCGAGCCATCCTTTCTGCATCCTCCATCTCGCTCTCTCAGTCCCGAGCCATCCTTCCCGCCTCCTCCCTCTCGAGCCATCCTTTCTGCATCCTGCATCTCGCGTCCTCAGTCCCGAGCCATCCTTCCCGCATCCTCCCTCTCGAGCCATCCTTTCTGCATCCTCCATCTCGCTCTCTCAGTCCCGAGCCATCCTTCCCGCCTCCTCCCTCTCGAGCCATCCTTTCTGCATCCTCCATCTCGCGTCCTCAGTCCCGAACCATCCTTCCCGCGTCCTCCCTCTCGAGCCATCCTTTCTGCATCCTCCATCTCGCTCTCTCAGCCCGAGCCATCCTTCCCGCATCCTCCCTCTCGAGCCATCCTTTCTGCATCCTCCATCTCGCTCTCTCAGTCCCGAGCCATCCTTCCCGCCTCCTCCCTCTCGAGCCATCCTTTCTGCATCCTCCATCTCGCGTCCTCAGTCCCGAACCATCCTTCCCGCGTCCTCCCTCTCGAGCCATCCTTTCTGCATCCTCCATCTTGCTCTCTCAGTCCCGAGCCATCCTTCCCGCGTCCTCCCTCTCGAGCCATCCTTTCTGCATCCTGCATCTCGCGTCCTCAGTCCCGAGCCATCCTTCCGGCGTCCTCCCTTCAGTGCCATACATTCAGCAAAGTCCATCTCGCGCTATTGGTCCTGCTCCATCCTTCCAGCTTCCTTTGTCCTTCAAGCGTCCTCCCTTCCGTGCCATCCTAACTGTTTCCTATATCCCGTGCCGTCCTCCCTGAGTCCTCAGTCTCGCGCCTTTCTTCCCGCGTGGTTCCCCCATTCTCCATCTCGCATCCTTCCTCCCATGACAACCGTCCCATGTCCTCCCTCCAGGAACATCCTTCCCTCGGCCTCCATCCTGCGCCATCCTTCTCGTGTCCTCCCTCTCGCCCCATTCTTTCTGCATCCTCCATCTCGCGCTGTCAGTCCTGTGCCATCCTTCCCGCGTCCTCCGTCCCACACCCTCCTTCCTGGGGTCTCGAGCTCCCGCATCTGCGGGCCTGCAGCCCCAGCGGAGGTTGATCAGTCGGCTCCCAGCCCGCGCACCACGTCGGTTGGAGACTTTTCTGCACTCTCGCTCCCGCCACTACTGGCCGCAACACGGTTTCCGAGACCCTCCCACTACTTCTTGACTCACTGTGATCCGGTGGAGAGTTTGGAGACTTCCAGAGAGTTTTATTTCTTCAGGAAAAGATCCCGAAGGCTCCATGAACAGCAAGATCCGCAGCCTGGTTCCTCCCTTAGGGGGAAGCCCAGGCCGGGGTGGGAGTCCAGAAAGTCCTTCCCTTGTCCTTCCCTGTCCTCAGCCCTTAGTCCCCGTGGGTACCTATGAGCTACTGCCCCGTGGAGGGGCCATTTTGGAGATGCCAAGGCCTGTGATCTCCGCGGTGTCCCTTGTGCCACGGACCCTGGGTGGGGCTGGCACTGAGATGCCCCGGGAGGGGGCGATCCCGGAGGTGACTTGTGTGCCACAGACCCTGAGCGGGGCCTGCACGGAGTTGACCCCATTGGGGACAATTCTTGAGGTGACCTGTGAACCACTGCCCCCTGGTGGGGCCACCTTGGAAATGCCACAGCTGGAGATCCCAGAGGTGACCTGTGCACAACAGACCCTGGGTGGGGCTGGCATGGAAATGACCACAGTGGGGGCCATCCCTGAGGTGATCTGTGTGCCACAGACCCTGAGCCAGTCTGACACAGAGTTGCCTCTGGTAGAAGCCATACCTGAGGTGAGCTGTGCACCACTCCCCAGTGTTGTGGCCACCTTGGAGATGCCACAGTTAGAGATCCCAGAAGTGACCAGTACACAACAGATGCTGGGTGGTGCCAGAACAGAGATGACCATAGTGGGGGCCATTCTTAAGGTGACTTGCGTGCTGCAGACCCTGAGCAGGACCGACACTGAATTGCCTCTGGTGGAAGCCATCCCTGAGGTAACCTGTGCACCACTCCCACCTGTTGGGGCCACCTTGGAGATGCCATAGCTGGAGGTCCCGGAGGTGAGCTGTGCAGCAGTCCCCCCTGGTGTGGTCACCTTGAAAACGCCACAGTTGGGGTTCTCAGAGGTAATCTGTGCACAACAGTCCCTGGGTGGGGCCAGTACAGAGTTGACCTCAGTGGGGGCCATCTCTGAGATAACCTGTGCACCACTCCCACCTGTTGGGGCCACCTTGGAGATGCCACACCAGGAGGTCCTGGAGGTGCGCTGTGCACCACTCCTCCCTAGTGTGGCCACCTTGGAAACAGCACAGTTGAGGATCCCAGAGGTAATCAGTGCACAACAGACCCTGGGTGAGGCCAGTACAGAGTTGACCCCAGTGGGGGCCATCCCTGAGGTGACCTGTGTGCTACAGACCCTGAACGGGACTGACACAGATTTGCCTTTGGTGGGGGCCATTCCTAAGTTGAGGTGTGCACCACTTCCCACTGGTGTGGATACCTTGGCGATGCCACAGCTCAAGATCCCAGCGCTGACCTATGGACAACTGAACCTGGGTGGGGCCAGGACTGAGATGCCACAGCCAGAGAAGAACTACAAGGTGACATGTGGGCAACCACCCCTCAGTGAGGCCAGCTCAGAGATGTCAAGAGCAGCAGCACGTGCCATGGGGGAACAGCAAACTTTGATGAAGGTGGGTGGTGGGCTTTGGGAAATAGGATGGACCAGTGGTGGCTGCACGGTATGATTTAAGGGAGATATCCCACACCCACTGCAGGAGCCCAGAAATGACTCCAGGTCCGGGAGGTGGTGGTGAGAGTTAGAAGGGTGGGTGCAGGATCATGACCCTGGTCACCATGGGGACATGGAGGTTTGGCCTGCCTTCGACCAAACTGGGCCACCCAGTGGGTGGTAGGCCTTGGTGTACTGTAGAGAGGGCAGAGGTGGTGATCCCTGGTGGTGTTGCTCCTCTGTCCAATTAGGACTCTGGAGGCTAGAGAGGGGTGCAGGTGTTGTTGGGGGTGTTAGGGTGGCATGTGTTCCCTGTCATAGTTGGGAGGGGCAACCTGAGCAATGACTTATAAGATTTCCCTAGAGAAACACAGCCACCAAGTGGCAGGAGGAATTCATCTTTTACATTCCCTTCAGAATAACTCAGCCACCAGGTAGCAGGAGGGCTCCCATGGTGTCCAGGTCTCTGTAGAAGGATTCCAAGCAAGTGTACCTGTGATAAGAGCCATTCACTTCACTCAGGAACTGGCACTGGTGTTTCTGTCCATGTCTCCGAATTCCCTGTCCCCCTGCATAAGTCACTCTAATATTTGGCCCTGTGTTTCCTTATGGCAGTGGAACACTTCCAGACTCTCTGGAAACAAGTGGCTGATAGAGCGATAACCTGGCTCTTCCTTAGACTTTCTCAAGGTGCTGCAGAGACATAGGGAGTTGCACAGGCTCTCTGCTTGTCCTGATTTTAGTGCCCTTCCTAAATCTTCCCTCCAGGATCTTGGGTTGGCCAGAGGGCCATTGAAGAGGGGTGAGAGCCCTTCCCCGGGGTTGGAAGTGTCTGAGCTTCCCAAGACTTGACTGTGGGTGAGAGTCAGTACTGGCCCCTCATCATTTGATGTATTGAGTCTACATTTTGTCTTCAGTGCTTTTTCCCTTCGGAGATTGAGGGAGGAAGGGTGTGTGTGTGTGTGTGTGTGTGTGTGTGTGTGTGTGTCCACAAGTAAAATCAAGTGTTTCCAAACTGCCTCCTTTTCTAGTAAACTCAATCCAGTCTTCCAGCATTGAGACTCTCCTACACTTCATATTGCAATGAAAATCCTTGTCTCCCAGAGTTCCTTTCTTCTTGCCAGTTGTGTAGTCACATCAGCCTAAGGAGTTAGATTCCTGAGGGTTGTGTTCCTAAGAGTTGTGGGTAATGCAACCACTGACATTTGGCTTTCACACTATAAGGTATAAACTAGGTTATTGAATCACTGAACTTGAGAGGGATTCGACTATTCTGGGAAAGTGATGGAACCTATGGGCTTTTTCTGTACAGAGACACCAAATATACAACATGGCAAAAAATTTAAAAAATATTGCAAGTAAGTTAGGCTAAACATAATTCAAGGTTAATAATTCTCGAATGAGAAATTTGATAATTTTCCTTTTAACCTATTTGCTTTCAACCTTTTATTAATGTTGTGTCTAATTCCTACAGTTGCCTGAAAGGAATTTGTGTATATAGTTTTTACATGGGAGACAAAAGATTAATGAGGGGAACAGCAAAACTGAGGACAGAGCAGGGGTGAAAACAATAATTTGGGAGAGATCTCTGGGGGCTTGGAGATGTGGTCACCTAAAAGTACACCAAAGAAAGCGTTATTCTCAGCCCCTTATAAATGCATGATTTGTAATTAAATGGCATAGCTAGCTTTTATTTTACTAGCTAAGAATTAGTTCTTTTAAATCCTGCGTTGGCATAATGACCCTGCGGTAGCTAGTAGGGTTTCTGTGGTTCCTATTGGAGCAACAGGCAGCTGTCATGCAGGGCTGGTCTAGTCTCCTAGAAAGTGGGTCACAGCTCTGGCCAGGCCAGGGGGAGAGGGTGGAGCAGGGAGAATGGGTTTGGTAATACAGCCTAAAGTCCACTCATGGCTCTTTGTGACTCTGTTGTTACTTTTACTCGTGAATCTCTAGGGACTGATTTTAGAGGTGTTAAGTACATCAGGTTAAATTTAGAGCATAATTATCTTGATAACTTGAGTTAAATAATACCGCATTTATCCCAAATTTTTGATCACTGAAAACAGAGTAGCCTGATTATATTTAAATTAGAAAGAAAACTGTACCTTTTAATTACAGCAAAAAAAAAAATGATATGGAAGTAAGTATCTACAAATGTGTAAACAGTTAAATTTAAAATAAGATTTCAAGGTTCGTTTTATTTTCATGAGAACACTATTCTCTGGGCCTTTTCTTTAACTATTTGTCCACCCTGTACTGGTCTTTCCTTGAAGGGTAGTTGGGACCTGTCCTGCCTTTGAAGTAGAGTAGTACCTCCTGGGATGACACTTTAATTAGGGAATCCATGTTCAGCCTTCAGCATAGGGCTGGGCACAATATACCAATAATAATGGTGTTTTTCCCAAATACTGTGATCAACATTTAACCACTTTATTCACTGAAGATACAACACGATCTTACTTCCTATACAAGCTTTCATACTTGCTATGTTTAAAAAAAAAATTCTATTTTAGATGTTATAGTTTTATTGGCATAATGAAATTGTAGAGTCCTTGGTATATAAAGATGGGCAATACAAACTTGTTGAATTGGATTGAAAGTCAATGTTTACTTTCTTATAAACCACATGGTCTTCTTTTACTTTTTCCAAAACAGAAAACAAACACATTGCTAGACAGAGTCCTGGAAGAACAGCCTCCTACTGGCAGGTAAGTGCAAGGGTTTGTACTGCACATGTGGTGTGTGCTTAGAACATTATATTCCATGATGAGTTTCAGGTCACATTTCTTGTAGGTGCGGATTTTGTTGTTGTATTTTTCCATTAGCACCAGCATTGTTTGTTTAATAATGAAAAATTTGACTCCTGTCCTGAGGTTACTTTATAAGGCCTATATTTTGTAGGAATCATAAAGCCTTTCAGAGCTGGTGTGTATGCTCAGTTGGGTTCAAAGTGATTCAAAAGTGTACCTCACATCACATAGTACTCAAACATAAAGGTTGTATATTTTATCAAAGTTTAAAGCTTATTTGTAGAAACAATTGAAAATAAGAATACTAAAAACATACGCATTGTGTTATTCACCAAAATTTCCTTTTTTTTTTTTTTTTGAGACAGAGTCTCACTCTGTCAGCCTGGGCACATGGCATCCCCCAAGCTCGCAGCAACCCACACCCCTGGGTTCAAGTGATCCTTCTGCATCAGACTCCCAAGTAGGGGGGATTACAGGCACACACCACAACATCTAGCTCACTTTTCAATTTGTATTAGAGACTGGGATTTTTTTTTTCTTTTCCTTTCTTTTAGAGACAGATTCTCACCCTATGTCCCTCAGTAGAGTGTCATGGAATCACAGCTCACAGCAACCTCCAGCTCCTGGGCTTAGGCAATTCTTTTGCCTTAGCCTCCCCAGAAGCTGGGACTATAGTTACCCACCATAACACCTGGCTATTTTTTTGTTGCAGTTTGGCCAGGTCCAGGTTCGAACTTGCCACCCTCAGTATATGGGGCCAGCGCCCTACTCACTGAGCTTCAGGCACCGCCCTAGAGAATGGGTTTTGTTCTCATAAACTTAGCCTGTATTGCATCATTTAATCTGTGGAAAAGACCATCTGCTAGTGTCAACACCTATTGTGTTGATGGTGATCTGTGTGCTCCAATAGGACTCTGCTGATCGACGGCCCAGTTGAACTGAAAAGAGGCCTGAAGAAGCAGAAGCGTCATATATTCTTGTACAATGATGTGTTTGTTGTGGCCAAAACCAAGTAAGTGGACTGAATATTCTCTATTGGTAATCATTATCCAATTACATTTTCACTAGCAAAGATACTCTTTCACTCAATGGACTCAGTGCCTATGGTCACAATGTCTAGTCTCTGTTACTATGCCCAGCATCTAAATTGAGTTTTATAATTCTTTTCTTTTTTGGTAAAGAAATGTGTCAATTATTTATGCAACAAGCATTCATTTAGTTCCTGTGCCATGCCTGAGTTATGTAGGAGATATAACAGAGAAGGTGATGGGTTCAGTCCTTGCTCTTTGGTAACTTCCATTTTAATATGGGAACTTATGTGTGTGTTGGGGGGATAGGATGACAGATTGTGATTACTATATGAAGAAATAGGGTACTGGGTGAAGTAAAAGATGAGGTGTATATTTGGTAGGTGTAGTCAAGGAGAAAATCATTGAAGGAAGAAATGTAAATAGCCATTTAGATAGATATAGGGAGGAGGAACATTTTAGGTAGAGGCAACAAGCACAAAGGTGGTGGGGAGAGCTTGGCCCTCAGAGGAGTAAAAAGAAGCCCTGTGTAACTGGAGCCTAATGAGCAGACGAGGGTAGTAATACTTTGAAGCAAAAAGAAAAAAAAATGGAAGCAAAGTTAGCTTATCAGGACCCTTGTAGGCATGTTAATTACCTGTTGCTGTACAACAAGTTACCCCAAAACATAACAGCACAACACTGTAAACATCTCCTACATCTTCTCTGATTTGGAAATCTGGGAGTGTTTCACTGGATTCTTATAGTTCACGGGCCCTCCTGAGGCCACTCAAGCTTGTTGGCACAGATATGATTATCTCAAGGCTCAGCTACAACTGGAGAATCCACTTTCAAGACTGTTGGAATTGGATGCTGGCAGCCTCAGTGCCTCACTGGCTGTTGGTCGTATGTCTGCTGTCCATGTGGATCTGTCCACAGGGCTGCTCATAATGGCAGTGGCTTCCTTCAAAGTGGAAGATCCAAGAGAATAGGCAATTGAAATAGCACCCAAAATAGAAACTACAGTCTCTTATAACCTAATTGTTGAAGTAGTGTACCATCATTTCTGATGTGTGCAATGGGCCACACAGGCCACCCCTGGTAAGGCATCGGAGGGAGCTACAATAGAGTGAGAATAACAGGAAATAAGGATTATTGGGGACCATCTTGGGGATCTGGGTCCACAAAGCCTTTATAAGGACTTTTTTTCTGAAGGACTTTTGCTGGGGGAGTGGCATAGCATTATCCTTTTTTGCAAAAAAAATATAATTCTGGCTCATGTTAGTTAGAAACTGGGTTTGAAGTTAGACCAGTATAGAAGCAATAGACTTGATAGGCAGTTACTGTTTGAGTCATGACAGAGATAGTGAGGATTTTATCTGAGAAATGACAGCTAAGAGGTTGATACAGACATACCTGGAATATCCTTTAGAGGTGTCCTAGAGGAGTCACTTTCTGTTCAACACTAAATATCACTTCAGTTAACACTCAACCTAGAACATGGTGGCTGCTATTGGCTCTAATTCTCATTCTCCGTAATTATGAAACATTAGGAAAGAGAAAAGTAGTTTTGAAAGTCCAATCCTGTGAGAGATATTTTCAGTCACTCAACAATAGTAGTTACTGTTATCTACTACTCACACTCACACAAGTATGTTATTCTGCATCGTAAATAAGACATGGACAAGGCTAAATAATTTTACAAACACTATATTTCCTGTGACTGGCATTAATAACAAGAGAAACCAAGCATTTATTGGGATATTATAGGCATACTCTCTTAGATACTTATAACAATTGTAACAATTTTATCATTTTTGTACATGGGTATTCATTAATATTTGTCTCATTTTACAATAGAACTTGATACTTAGAGAGTTAAGCAATTTCCTCAAGGTCAAAAACTAGTTAACCCTCATTTGGACCTAGATCAATCTTACTTCAAAGTCCATTCTTTTAGCCAGCATGTGGTCTGTTGCCTTTATAATTATTTAACTCTTTTTTTTTTTTAGTTACCTATTTCATAGAAGGTTTCTCAATCATACAGGTTTTTCTCATTAAAGTAGTCCTTCCTTTGTTATGAGTAAATAGTTCCATCTAAATAGCCATTTAGTAAGAAAAGGTATGAATTGCTTAGTGTCCTTTTCAAAATGAAAGGTAACATAAAGAAAAGGGTTTCAGAGTATTTTTAAAATAAGTGATGCCTACACATGCAGTTTTCGAAGCAGGTATGGTATTATGAGTAATACCCAGAATGAAAAGGAGTTTCATTTTTGTTGTTTTTGTTGTTTTCCGAAGGCATTGCCTTTGAAAATGTCCACATGAAATTCTAAGTACAGAGGCTTTTAATGAAAGACCAAATCATTAATTTTCTTTTTAAAATAGACGTTTATTTAAAATATTGGATGAGTTCTTCATGGTAGGCATTACTATAAGAGGCTCACAAAGGTCTCATTTATGCAACCCCCTGAGATAAGTTTTTTGTGTTTTTTTTTAATTTTTAAGATGTTGAACCCTGATGTTTAGGGAAGTTTATCATAAGTAATGGCAGAGCTGGAGCTTGTACGTGGATCTTAATTCCAAGGGCTGGCTCTATCAGTCTTCCTTACTGCATTCATTGTATTCATTAGGTGCAAAGCTTAGCCTGGAGGTTGATAAGCAGACAGCAACAAATGTCCTGAGCTCTGCCATTAAAGACTACTTCCAACACTCATTGAACTCTTAGGGAAGAAGATTTGTGCCTTTTTTTGATTTTGGTATCTTTTTCATAGCAGTTATAACACTATTTAGCATAGAGAAATGTTTCATATTTTTTTTACCTTAAATTATTTATTATTCCGTACATTGCTTACATGAACATGACATTCATAGTTTGCTAGGAACATTTTCAATAGATTTAACACTTGAAAACAGCTGTTTTTAGATATATTGACAAAACTTGCACCCATTATCTACTTCTATTGCTTTCAATTATCTCTCGTTTAAGATTCCATTATTTTCAGGTTCCATTATTTTTCCACACATAACCTAAATCTGTGTTCAGGCTAATGTTTTTAGGAAGTGACACAATTTCTCTCTATCCATTGAAATGCTGTTATTGAGGACAGTCAATTCATGAAAGTTGAAGTACTTTCTATAACCATTGGGGATATTTGAAGTTTTGGATGATCTGGGAGCCCACTCTACCTGAGGGAAGAGCAGATTCTCACCGGGGTAGGCCTCTGAGCTCCTCCTCTGCTGGGTTCTAATTTGACCCCAGCAGCCTGTCCTGACCTGGTGTGGCGGTCCTGGCTCAGCAGCCGCTGGATGGTGGATAGAGACCAGGGCTCACAGGAGGTGTGGCCTCTTTCACCCCAGCTGCCGCTAGGGGGCCTTCCCACACCTCCTGGGTCTGGTCAGACCTGGAATGGCGGAGCCTGCAAGACTGGGCACTCCCCGCTGCCAGTCCCCAGCACAGCGTTCCCTGTCTTTTGTAGAGGAGCGTCCAGAGGCCACCAGCATGTGGAAGGCCAGTGCCCATCTCCTCTCTGCCTTTTCTCCTCCTGCCTTCTCACTGGCACGAGGTCCGAGGCTAAGGACTCTGAGCAACTTGCACCTGCACATCTGGGCCACTCTGCCAGGGGAGCTGGGAAAGCCGCACCTATAGGCTCCTACTCAGTCACCTCTAGGGCGCTGGAAGAGCAGCAGGTGCTTTTGGTGAAGGCAGTGGTTCTCAATCTTCCTAATACTGCAGCCCTTTAATACAGTTCCTGTGGGTGGCGACCCACAGGTTCTCAACCTGTTCTCACCTGGTTCTCAACAGGTTCTCCCCTGGTAAAGGGGAGCCAATGTAGGGTCCCTACAGTGCATGGGCTCTAGGATCGTGCAGGTGTCCCTCAGACCAGACTCTGGAAGAGGCCTAGGGCCAGGAGCTGACTGCCACCTCTTCAGTGCCCGTGGAGAGGCAGTCACTTCCTCCCACAGCTGTGCTGTAGTACTATGACCCTGTGCCATGGAACTTTCTGTCACAAGCACATATTTTGAACTTTTGCTGTTATTTGTGGTAGCATATGTGGCCATTATTCATTTGACATGTGATTAGTGCAGCTGAGGAAACCATTTTAAAATTTCACTTAATTTCTGTTTTCAATTAATCACACGTGGCTAGTGGCTACTGTATTAAGATAGACAGACATAAAAAGAAAAAGAAGTCATGTAGTGTTGGAGTTTGAAACTAATTTGCTGATGCATATTTTTGTGCCACGTTGTTTTCTTTGGAGATGAAGATAATAAATGAACATTCACTACTGAATATCATATTGGGAATAAATTTAGTGAATCTCCCCAAAATATTTGTGTGCTCTGTCTGACCATGGTAAACAAATCTCTGTGTTCCCTTTGGGGTCAGGTCTTCTGAACACACAATTTTGTCTCTAGCAAAAAATAATTTCTATTGCTCCATTTTTATCTGGGATTTAGGGATAATATTCAACATCTCAAAGGGATTTTGTTGGTACGGAAATATAGTGGAAACTTTGAACAAGGTCAGCACTTTTTGGAGTGGAATATGAATTTGAAAATAAATAAAAGATTGGGTGATCTATGTTATTTTCCTTCTTCTTTATTTATTTATTGATTTTTGCTTAAATTGAAGACATAATCAGGCAAGTATTAAGGCTGGATGGTTTTAATAACTCCATCAGAAAGCCTTGACGCTCAGGAGAGCTTAACAACAACAAAAAGTAGGTCAAGGAGAACAGCTGAACGAAACTTCCTTTCATGCAGGTGGTTTAGAGAATTGGAAATATTCAAGGCTTTTTATGCTCCTTAAGAGCCTAAGTAAGTTCAGGAGCTACCTCTGCTCAAGATCAGGTTCTTGGTCTGCCTTTTAAACTGTTTGCCTTTAGGCAAGTCAATCTCTTCATGACTCCATTTCCTTTTCTGTAAAATGTTTGAGTATGAAATAACTTGGGTAAAGTACTTACAACAATGACTGTCACATGCTAAAATCTCAATAATATTACCCACTATTATTGTTATTATTTTTTTGAGACAGAGTCTCACACTATCATCGTAGAATGCTTTGGCATCACAGCTCACAGCACCCGCAAACTCTTGGGCTTACGTGATTCTCTTGCCTCTTTTTCCCAAGTAGCTGGCACCCACCACAATGCCCAGATATTTTTCGTTGGCCATTGTCATTTAGTTGGCCTAGGCCCAGTTTGAACTCACCAGCCTTGGGCGTATGTGGCTGGTGCAATAATCACTGTGCGACAGATGCCAAGCCTAGCCATTATTTTTAGTATATGAGGATGGAAGTCATTGATCATACTTTTAGACACTTCCATGTTTTTGGCACCTGTGGTTGAATATTATTGATCTAGGGAATAGAAAATGCTATCACTTTTTCCCCAGGACAGTATATGTGGATGTTTCCACAAGATAGCTATAAGTAGACCACATAGACACAAAATGTGTGAAACCACACATGGAAGAGTCTTTTCATTCTAAAAGACTTGTAATTACAGTTTTATATGACCTAAATAACAGGCATCAGGAAATAAGATTCAGTCTGTAATTCAGTCTTTTTTTATTTTATAAAAATCTACTGATTCATAGGAGTAGCGTGAAGAATACTTCAATTCAACAGGAACAAGCTATCATACCACAACCTGAGTGCAGGTGAATTCAGTGCACTCTAGGGGAAGCAGTTCAAACTAGATAATCCATATGCAGGATTCTATACTTCCTATAGTATCTTTGTGATCTTTGTAAGTTCTGTTTAAGAGTTTGAACCATAAATATCTCATGAATCAGAGTTTCAGGGATACTTGCATATATGAGGTCTCTTAGATTTTACTCTAGTTTTGCCACAAAGGTTCTGAATGCTTAAAGGGACCCAAGTCTTCCTGTGTATTCACTTCATCCTACTCAATGTCTTCTGTTCAATTTTCCAGTCTGTCTGAGCAGAAAATATGTCTATTAAATGAAGGGATATGATGGTTTCTACCATGTGGGTCTAAGGAGGATTAGGTGGGAATTTTCTGAAAGCAATTTCACTTCTGTATTAAAAATAGATCACCTTCTACATCTTGAGAGATTAATATTGATTCTGTCAAACCTGCTTTTCTTCTATTCCTTTTTAGCCTATATTTTTCAATTTAAGCAAGACTATAAGGGAAGAAATTTTCACCAAAATCTTAAGGTTGAAAATGTAAAATATTCTATGCTGCTACAGACTAGAAAATCTTATAACCTCTCAGGTGAAAACACATTATAAATTCTTCCAATCTCAGGTTTTTTCTGTGGCTCTCTTTTGACATGAAAATTTGATAAACATTTTAATAAAACATGTACAGTTTTGTGATCGTCCTTGAAGTCTTTTTGGGAATAAGTCATATATAATAAATGAGTAAATATTTGTAAAAGTAGTAAATTTAAAGTTAAGACATTTGCTCCAAACGCAATGCTCAATGAATAGAAAAACGAAATGGCTATTTTATGTTCATTTCTCTGTACGTACATGCATGAGGAGTAAATTTTTCACCAAATGTATTAAAGGCTTTTTTGGAACAAGGGATATAACCACATTACAGTTGACTATCATAGGCCCTGAAGATCATAGAAGCCTATGAGACAATTATCACAAGTACAAAATCTCCCATAAAATTTAAGAAACAAAATAGCCAGAGGTCTTTTTGTTTTCATCTTTCTAGGTGCATCAAGAAATTCAAGACAAAAAACACAATTAAATTATCAGATATGTGGACAGCCAGCTGTTTGGCTGAAGAGGGAGAAGGCAACACTGAGGCTGTGAAGTCCTTCATCTTGGGCTGGCCCACTCAGAACTTTGTGGCCACTTTCAAGTAAGAACCACAGCTTGTCCTATATGTACCTTTCTGAGCTATTGTGGTCATTTCTGTGATGAGAGGGAAAACTTCAGGCAAATTTTATTCCCCAAATTGGTAGAAAGATAACATTTTATTCTGATTGTTTATGAAATCTATAACTGATTTTTACACCTAATTAAACCAATACACTTGTGTGACATTTTTCCCCTAAGAGATTTTGGCTTAAACTATATGAAAAGTAACACCACTATTGGGAACTCTTGTAGTCATTTATCTTGGTTTGGCCAATCTCTTTTAAAGGGGCTCTTCTGTGTCAGTGTCCTGCCATGGGGGCAGGGTCCACTAAGACCTGTGGAAGTGGCAGCAACCAACTGAAGAAATATAATGTTAGAAACAATGGCAAAGAAAGAGACATGAGACAGAGAACAGAATTAAAGGTGGGAAGTCAAGGGTCCATTGACTGTTTGGGGGATTCCAGCAATGGCCCAGAGTGTTTGATCCATTCTGCTTCATAAATATTCATTTGCCCAGAGGGTAAGATGAGGGAGAGAACACAGATGCCAGCACATTCTTTGAGTGAGCATATCAGCCCCTATTGTATTTGTTTTTTAAGGGTTTGAGTAGACTTGAGAAATCTGAAATCTGAGCCTTATAATGAGACAGCATCCTGCTTGAGATCGCACACACAGATTTCTAAGGAGGTGTTTTTTTTTTTTTTTTTTTTTTACGATTAATGTTATTTAATGACACAGGAAAATGACATGTTATAAAACAATCTGGTTACAAGTAGTAGGCAGAAGATAATTTCTCTTGATAAAAAAATTAAAAATGCATATTAACATGCCCAGAAAAAACTGGAAGGTTACATACCAAAATACCAACAGTGTTTACTTCTGTTCATTGATTAAATATTCTTCCCTTTGTATATTTTTAAAAACATAATTATTTCTAAACAAAAAAGGAAAGCATGATACTGGAGAGAGTTATGAGTTAGGAATCTAAGAAAACAAGCCAGGAGCCCAGGAGTCAAGGCTTGAACCCAGGATGCCTGTGGCCAATGGCAGCAGTCAAGCCCAGAGGGGGGCGCTGTTCTTCTTGTGCTGGAATGTTAACTATCAGACTGCTTCCTCCATTTGATGTTCTCGGTGTACCTACATTTACTGAGACTCTACAAATATTAACTTGCACAATAGCAAAATGATGCTGGCAATTTTGGCTTTGAGTTTTGAACAGTAAACTGTTTTGTACTTACCCACTACCCTAACACAATAGAAATGAAGTGCGCCTATAACAAAATACCCATCTGACTGACTTAGCTATTTTTTTCTGACCACTGTTCATTTTCAGTTTTCACTACAGATCTTATTTTTTGTTTCCTGGATCTGAAAGAGGTAATTTTTCTCACCTAGTAACTAACACTGATAGATGCTGAGCACCGTGATGGCTTGCCTTTACGTCTACTGATAGTTGGCCCTGGCTTCTAAGAGCTCTGCTGCATTGGAAGGGCTTTCCAAAACCCAGACCACCTTCAAATCAACAAATCTGGAGGAGGAATGTCACTATTCTGTTTTTTTTCTTTAAATACTTCTTTAAAGTATTTGCTAAGTTACTAGATGAAGATCAGTTAAACTCCATTACTTCCCTGTTTAGTAAAACACCACTGGTGTTAATCTCCTCTGAGGAATCAGGGAGAGGCAGGAATTTTCCTCCCATCACCACCACAGAGGATCTTCCTCCAGGATAAGGGATTTAAGCTCTTCCACCCATATCTCAGGGTTTGAGCTACTCCCTTTGTTTCTGCCCAAGGAAATGCAAATATCACAAATGTGTATCTTCTTTGCCTGTTTACTATGCAGGAAATGACCCAGTTAATGTATCTTTCTAGGTCTTTGCCATAGTCTCTTCTGTGGCCATTTTTCCTCAGAGTGCTCACAGACCCAGCCGAGGTGTTTAAAAGCTCTATCCCTATCAGGCTAGCATTTCAGAAAAGGCAGGAAGCTTGCTAGCATTTGGCTAGCTTAAATGTAAACTAGCTGACTTTTCTTTGTTCCAACTCACTCAGCTTATTGTTTAATATTCCTCTGTTTCTGGGGGTGCTCTCCCTTGCCAAGAATGAAGTTTTCGTTCTCCACCCTTCCTGCATACTAAAACAACAAAGGGGACTTGAACTTCTAGGGATATTAAAGGGGAGTAGATTGATCAAACCCTTCAACTCCCTCTTCAACATCCCCTTTCCCAATGGCTAGGTGTTTGTTTTACATACTGAGCCTTTGAATTTCATAAGACTTTCGAAGCCACTGAAATAGCATGCATGAAGCTAATTTTATAAAATATTCTGATTTAGTTTGCATAACTGGTTTATCCTCCAAATTTCACTAAAGAAGTAGTTTTTCATCCTACAAACAAAATTGATATCATGACATACAGGGTTGTGAATTCTGTGTCAAGTGTTGATTTAGTTTCTATGGAAATGTGGGAGTTGAGAGCAAAGTATAGATTTTAAGGAGTAAACCTCAGTTTTCCAGGATTCATTATTTCCTGGATTGTAGGATTAAAGAATTTGTTTCCTCTTCTCCTGACTGTTTTAGTTGGTACTTTTCAGTTTGGGGGGAGGCAAAAATCACAGCTGTGAATTTGAACACCTTCAGGATTTGTTTTTCCCTTAAAGATGTAGGGTCCTATACATGAACCTGATGCTTTTCATTCTGCTTTTCTGCCCAGCACCACCAAACTCTTAAGGCTTCATCCAAAAGCCAAAGGACTAAAGTTTTTCAAGCTGTTAACCTTCTCTAGTAAAGACAGGGATATCATGGCATTCTACTCTGCACTAGTGACATCCACAAGAGTTTTTGTTTTTTCCTTTTTTTTTTTTTATTAAGTCATTGGTGCATAAATCATGAACACATTTATGGCATTTTTGGATTCAATGTGTTGAGTATAGGTACAAATTGGAATGCTTACTCCCACTAATCAACATAGCCTTCACTTCATTTACCCAATTAAAACGTTTAGACATTTGTGTTCTTCACCTGATAGAACCAACTTGTACTTGCAATGTGCTCCATAGGTGTGGTTCCCCTACTAATCCTCCCTCTATCAACACAACCCTTTCCCTTCCCCTCTCCCTCTCCTTTCCTCCTTCATCCTAGGCTAGAGTTGTGGTTCATTTTTCATATGCAAGTGTGAGTCCTTATAAATTGGTTTCACAGTAGTACTGAGTATATTGGATATTTTTTTTCTATTCCTGAGATACTTAACTAAGAAAAAATATTTTCTAGCTTCATCCCTGTAAACATAAAAGAGGTTAAGTCTAGATTTTAAGAACTTATTTGGAAAGAACATATGTTTTTATCTTTCCTTGCATGTCTTATTTTTCATGGCAGGCATCCATAGATATCCTCATTTTCTATTGCTTGACCTCCTTGGAGTTCCATGTACAGAGAATCTATTTGTTGTGATTGTTGTGACCACACAACCTTTTTAATCAAATAATTTTCATGAAGCTTTATAAGAAAGGAGGGGTTGGGGAATGTGGAAACAAGTTTTATATACACTTTATTGCTCAAACAATGTCTCTTGAACCAAGTGGTCAAGGTGAATATCTCCAGTGATGGCATGTGGATATCATGTACTTCTTGATATATCATGTTAAAAGCAATTTACCTCCATGGTCCCCTCCCCCCATAGAAAAACATAATTCTATTGTAATAATGAGAAAATCATCCAAGTAACACAAATTGAGAGTCATTCTACAACATCACTGACCAGTATACCTCAAAACTATAAAAGTAAAGAGGCAAAGACAGGGAAAGACTGAGAAACTGTCATAGATCAATTTCTTTTTTCTTTTTGGCCCTGGTCACATAATTTATTTGTTATATTCATAAAAATAACATAAAATCATGATTAAAAATTCAGGTAATGCAGAAAAATGACAAGTACAAAGTTTTAAAGTACCCAAGCTTTTCATTCCTACTACAGAAAAGTGGGGGCTATTTAGAAGTATAAATACATGTCACCATTTAAATGCCTTTTTTAATTAATATTAAATCATAGCTGTGTACATTAATGCGATCATGGGGCACCATACACTGATTGTATAAACAGCTGGACACATTTTCCTCACACTGGTTAACATAGCCTTCCTGGCATTTTCTTAGTTATTGTATTAAGACAATTATATTCTACATTTACTAAGTTTCACATGTACCCTTGTAAGATGCACTGCAGGTGTAATCCCACCAATCACCCACCCTCTGCCCATCCTCCACCCCTCCTTCCCCTCTCTCTCAATTTCTAAGGAAACATGATAATTAAATGTACTATGGATACTTGATTAGCTCCTTGGCCAGAAAAAGGACATTAATGGAAACCCAGTGATGTCTGAATAAAGTCAAGAACTTACTTTATTTGAAGAATAGTGTCCCAAGATTGTTTTCTTAGCTTTAAAAAATAGTCATGATATTGTAAAAAGATAACATTAGAGGAAAGTTAAAGTGGGTGAGAAGGATGCAGGAGCTCTCCAACTTATTTTTATAACTTTGCTTAAAATCTGCCATTATTTTAAAATTAAGATTATTTTCTTAGAAAAAGGTGTGGAGTTTTGGCTTTTCTGATAATTGCTCTTGAAAAGCATTTCCTTGGGCTCCTTTTTCCCCTAAAGACAGCTTATTTGAGTGACATGGTCCCCAGCTTGCCTCAGCAAGACAGAACTTTATGTCCTCCATCTTTGAGATAATCTTCCAATATGTCTTTACTTTCTTACCTTTAAGACAAACTTCTTTCCCTTCTGAATATTAGTATTATATTTTTCATAGTCTTAAGTGCTTTTACCAACAGAGAGCTAAAGTGTCTTTATAAACTCAAAGATAACCGTTTCTTTTAGAGCACTTTTGTTTTTTATCCTGTAAAATTGTATGATATTAAGAACTATGAAAGAAAATAACTCCTTGATTGTAGGATAGAGCAAGAGGAAGGGAAAACCTAAGAAGTTTACACAAATAAGAAGATTACAGAGTTTGCCCGACATAGTTGGGAATTTATTTTTTGAAGCAATGTATGCTATGTTGTCAAACTAGTGAACACCATAGAGCAATGAGAAGTTATGATCTAAAGCTGCAGGCAGTAATCCAGATACATTTCACAAATGTAATGTGGAATCAAAGCAGCTAGGTCCAAAGTAGCATATACTGTATGATTATATTTACTGAAAGTACCAAGACAAGCAAACTATTCTCTGCTATGGAAAGTAGGAATGGTGACAACCACAGGCTGAATAGGAACATCAGTGGACCTTCCATGGTGATTGTCTTTTCATAATCTGGATGGTGGTTAGGGAGGTGTGTTACACTTCAGCTTTGTGCAGAATTCTCTATACATGTTATTTGTCAAATTAAAGTTACAAAATTACTAAGTCTCTTAAAATGAAAGTTTTTTTAACTTCTTTGAATAAAGTGAGTGGGTATAAAGAATATGTCTCATATATTCTCAACACTGAATAAACCCGAGCTTTGACATGAACTCTGAAAATGTGGGTGTTTTAAAAAAGAAAATGTAATAATTGATGAAAGATGGAGTTTGCATCATTAACTATTGGTTGACAAGATGCTATGTGCTTTCTGGTGGCCAGTTCTGAGATATTGCTTATGCAGAATGTTGCAAAGCAACAAAAATCAGAAAAAAATACAAATACTTCTGAAGTGGATTTTGTTGGATCAAGAAAATAACTCAGTTTTCCAATTTCTCTGAAGAGATTAGCGAGAAGGTTTCAGAGAAGACCAAATTGGTCTAAAGTTCATTTTATTTATAAGTTTTAGAATTAGGGTGGTGCCTGTGGCTCAAGGAGTAGGGTGCCGGTCCCATATGCCAGAGGTGGAGGGTTCGAACCCAGCCCTGGCCAAAAACCAAAAAAAAAAGAATTAAATACAGCTGGAGAAAACTATTAATAAATAGCCATTTAATTGGAAATGAATTGAGCTTAAACAGGGTGTATTACTTGAAGGTAAGTTTTCTATGAATTCATTTGCTAAATTATAATTCTTCAGTATGTATTAAATGTTGACATCTCTGAAAACATTTTGATTGCTGAGCCAAGATATTTTCGTCCATATGCCAAATTTCGCCTTCCTCTCTTTTATCTCGATATTAGGCATACTTTCCATCGTATGATGCTTTAAGCTACAAACACACTACATTTGAGATAACTAATCCAGCTTTACAGATGTGGGAAAAGCAAGTGTTGGATTATACATCAAGTATTCTTGGCACTGTAAGAGCTACCACCCTTGCTCAGATAAAACCACTTGTAGAAACTCAGTGAAACAGAGGGTCTGTGTAGAATCCATAAAAAAGAATTTACTATAACTAGAGTTGATTTTGAAATTTCTCCAAAAGGACATTTTCCCTTTGGGCATGTCCAGAACACAGTTATGCTGAGGTTGCATCTTCCATGTGCAGCTATGTCAGTAACAGCAGGCTGTTTCTATTTTCATCAGGAGTGACAATCTTCAATATGCTAGCCTGAGTAGTTTGTGTGATTTTCTTCCTGTATTTTCTCTGATTGCAGTTCTTCACAGGAAAAAGACAAATGGCTTTCTCTTCTTCAGTGGTATGTTTTTCAGCATATATAGTTTTAATCTTTACGATGCAAGAAATGAATTCAACCTTTCCTGCAGAGATGTGCCCCAGATTGTTCTCTTCTCTTAAGTAGAAATTGTTCATTTGTCCTGAAAATAAGGTACCGTATGGAGTATTTGGGAGCTACTACTCGCTATATATCTTCTTTCCTTACATGTTTGGCTTACTTTCTAGGAAGGAGACTATTACTGTTCAGAACATTGAGGTCTAGTTATTTTATGTCAACCAGAAAGTAGTCAAGAATATCCTCCCACACTTCCTGTCACCTCCTGTCTTCTAATTGTGACTAACAGTTTCCTCAGTGTGTGTATTAAGTTCCCATATCTGGAGGGTTTTTGCTGAGTACCTCAAAAGCCAATTCTTTAGCCCACCATTGTGTATACAGATTTCAATGGTAGATTTAGGCTCATCTGTCAGAACCATAGTTCTTCCCTCCTTCCTCTCCCCTTCTCCTCCCCAAGCAAGAGGTATCAAGATTTGCACTCTGTCGGAGAGCAACATGAGAGGCAAAACGTCATTGCTTTGCTTTGCCCTTGCAAAGTATTACATATGCTTCTGTTGTTATCAGTATGGTGTGGACCTGTCCAGAGAAGGCAGGGAAGCTATAAGGATAAAATGTTACCCAGAGCTGCCTTAACCTGCTTATGCTTCTTAAACCTCACTAGACATGGAGGCCCCTATTCTTTTATGCGCCTTAGTCCAACATCCCAATTTCTGTTTATTTTCTTCCAACCTAGAAAGCGATCTGATTTTTCTGAGTCTTATCTTATGTCTATAAGCATGGCACATGAGGATATTGAATATATTAGCAAAGCAGATTGATTTTGAAAATAATCTCTCAGCAAATTCCATCTAACTCAGTGTTTGCATTTGATTAGGAACATCGATCTGGAAAAAGTCAAAGATGACCCAAAGAACATTCCCTTAAAAATCTACACTCAAGATGTTGCCATTTGTGTCCATGTAAGTGATTATCAGGCAGTACATTTAATTCCAGGTTTCTGCATAAATCACATTACTGGGGATAATGCACGTAAGAGAGACAGGCAGGCAGACAGGTGGACTGTGCGTGTGTAGCACAGGGAAAAATGCAATTTCCTAGGTGTATCTATGTCTTTGTATCTATGCAAAGCAAACTCTGGAGGACAGGAAGCAAGAGAAGCTTATCTTAGTTACAGTATTTGACATTTACACTCCGAAGGAACACCGCCTGTCAGAGGTCTCCTTAGTCCCTGTGCATGACTGTTTCCTGGATCTCATCAACAGCAGCTGCAGGGAATGGTCGTAAAGTTATTTCCACAAAGAGCTATTTCCTATTATTATTTATTATTATTTCCTATTATTATAAAGAATTTTTTCCAAGTTGTCAATTCTGAAGTAAAAAGTGGTTTTGAAAAGTGTGTTTTTTGAGTTGTTATGGATTGAATTGTTCAGGTTAATAAGTGAATGATGTGGAAAACGTGACATTTTTAGGGGATTAGGATTTTTCTGCCCCAATTTTTTGCAACATGGGTCAAATAAATATTGTTTAACTGTAGTTATAATATATAATTGATGACTGATTTTACTACAAAATCCAGGATGTTATCAATGATGAATTAGATGGAATTTTATGAATAATCTTATGATACTATATTCTGTCATAGTTCACCACAGCTCTAGCACACAAAATGGTTTGATTTGTGGAAAACTATGTAGTGAAGAATGGTTATGTTTTGGCTAAAAAACAAAACTTATTCAAATGTTCTGAACAAGACCCATTTGCCAGATATCATTTCTTGAGTGCAATACTCAAATTTTTAAGGCCCTAAAGTACAGAGATCTTCTGTAGAAAAGTGGAAATAAATATATTGTTATTACCACCTGATTTGATTCAATTGTTATGGTGGTTTGTTATTGTCACAAGAGGATATTCAAGGAAAACCCCATAAATTACTTGAAACACTTTTTTAAAATGTGAGTTCTTGAGAAAGGAATGATGTTCCACTCTTCAGTTAGGAAAAGATGAAAGATATGGTGGGTCGGGTGCTCTGTTGATACCACTAGTCCCCTAGAGTGTCGTGGATGATTTGACACACTCTGTCCATTGCTCTCTGAAGCAGATTTCATGGCAAGCGTCTCTCTGAGGAGCTCTGCTTGCAGAGTGCTTCCCCCACTTAGGAGCACTTGAGGGGAAGTACTGTCTTCTTCCTTTAGCTGTGCACAACCTGTCAGTGAATACTGCTATTGTGCAACCAAATAGCACCTTATCCATTTGTGTTTGTTTGTTTGTTTGTTTTTGTTATTCATTAGCTAGAGAGCTCTGTCAGGTGAAATTCACTTTTTTTAGTCTACCACAAAGGCATGTGGGCATGTACACTTTCTGTAAGTATGATTCTGAACATGTGTGCCAAGTTATAAGAAAAACTATTATTAAGTAGGTAATTGGGAAGATAGATGCTTCACTTTATAAAAAACTGCATAAGATAATTTCTTTAAATGGGTTGGATTTAGACTTAACAAAAAGCAGAAACCTTTATTAAAATCAATTCTTAAGTCAAAGCCCAGTATTTAACATTCCTGTGACACGTCAGGCAAAAAAGTCTCTGGGTTGGGGCTTCAAATCTTTTTTTTTTTTTAATTAAATCATAGCTGTGTACATTAAGGTGATCATGGGGCACCCTACACTTGTTTTATAGAGCATTTGAAATATTTTCATCACACTGGTTAACATAGCCTTCCTGGCATTTTCTTAGTTATTGTGTTAAGACATTTATATTCTACATTTACTAAGTTTCACATGTACCCTTGTAACATGCACTATAGGTGTAATCAAATCTTCCCTGTTGTTCTCTCATTCAATTTGGCATAATCCTTGATGATACCAAGATTATGATTTGAAGTAGATACATTTCAAATCCTTTATATAAATAAAAATTTCTTAACAAACAACTTTAGAACCAATTTGCCATGTCAAGTAATTGGCTTATGGAAAAGAATTACTGTTAATGGAGAAATAAGTGATACATTATTTGTAGATTTTCCATAGCTTTATTATCATATCTTTAAAATATCATTATATTCTCATTTATGATACTTATTTGTACCTTTAAGGCCCTCTCTATAATGAACATAGCCCAAATAACTGATTTGTTGTAAAACTTATGTATATGGAAAAATATTTCTTTCCTTTATAACATATCATTTTTCTCGATTTGACTGTTGCCTTTTTGTAATTTTGCAAGGTGCAATGATATGCTTGAATTTTGCTGATTTTTTTTTTAAATCTCCTTTTTAAATAAGTGTTTCTTGCTATTGTTTAGCATATACCTATGACAGACAGATCATAGACTCTATGGTAGAGTTGTTAATAGAACTGAGATATCTTAAATTTTCAATTCTTTCTATGAGAGGGATTGGCTATTGAAAGTAGCCACAGTGTTTGACACATAGAAAATTCTCAATAAAAATGTAAATATAATTTTGTGAACAGTTATTATTCATGTTTTGCCTAAACTGTCTTTAAGCCTTGCAAGGAAATAAAAGCCTGGACTGTAAAACCAGTACTCAGGAAAAGAATAAAGGTTCATCTTTCTCTGTACTTTCCCAATTACATTATGAGAAAACAAATATACAATGAGGCAGTGTGGATTTTTCCTTGTTTGTTGATTTTACTTTGGAAGCTGCATCCCTGTACTATGCCAAAAATACATTTGGTATCCTATACTTGCTTAAGCTTTAATACTTTTGGGCCACACAACTTTTAATTTCAGAGAAATATTATATTGAAAGGTACAATTTATAAGGGAATACATGTAAATTATTATCAATTTTGTTCTACTGAAGCTTGTGATTGACTCTTTTCATAAAAAATCAAGACTACTTCTTCAGTTGATTTAAAATCTTTATTCAGAGCCATATTTCTCATTTCTTTTTTCCTACAGTATAAAACCATAAGAGTAAAGAACTCACACACCGCCAACAAAGTTGTGCAGATGGTTTTGTCAATTCTAAGAGTAACCGTAAGTTACTCTGCTGGATGATCTTAATTAGAAACACTCTGATATTTTAAGTTCATAATAATCTTATCCCTTTCATCAGCAGACACCTGATTATTAAAGATACCATTACTTTGTCCCCTAAAATGAATAAGCTTTAATATTAGCTTAATACATGGTGGCATTCTTCCAGTCTTATTTTGGATTTGTGTAAACTGTGGTCAGAATGAGATTGGACTATAATTTCCAAAAATAATATGTACCTTGATTGTAATATGAGAATTGTACAATATAATATTTTTATGTAAGATCCGTGTTGACAGAGTTTGAACTCCTTTTTCTCCTTCCTACATGACACTATATTTCTCCTGCTCCTCCATGCAACTATCCTGTTATTTCTCCAAGGTTCAATCAGTCTCAGAAAGGCCAATTCTCAAGGATTTTCTCAGTGTACCATTTTACATAAAGTAACATTGGGTGACCACACATCCTGAGAATGAGCTGGCTAGTACTTCTAATAAATCAGGAAAGAAAAAGACATATTTTGTGTTAGACACTAGATTCAAAGAGCTGTAGTGTGTGCACCATACTCCTTTCTGTTTTGCCTTTAGTTTTTGTCCCTTTCCATTTTCTGTGACACAGGTGAGTGTTTTGAAATTGTAGCAGTAGAGAAGATGAGAGTATTCAATGATGAGGTAGAGGAAAGAGAACTGGAAGGTTTTCTCATTGTGTCTCTATCCATTATATAAACAGCATACAATGAAAGAGTACCTTTTATTAAAGGGAATGAATTAAAAAAAAAAGAAACTAAAGGAATCACTGTAAAAATGCCATTCCTCAAATGAGGCTCTCTAATATTAGAGCACACTAATGCTATTATATGACATAATGCACACCTAAGATACACCGTGATATCATTATATGTATGTTGATTTGCTTGTTCGTGGTACTATAGGAAGGCACAACTACATCAGGGACTTTACCAAAGCAATGCAAACATTGTAACCAAATTATTTATTACCCTCATTATCACACTGAAAATAGAAAGACTAAACCATAGGACAACCAAAATTTTGGATAAGAAATCTGCTTTCTTTCTTACATGAGATTTGTAATATAGTTAAATGTATATGAACTGAGTAAAGCAGGCACCTCTGCATTGATTTTTATTCTGTACACCTATATTTAAGGGAGGAGATAGTTTCAGGAGTAGAAAGGAAGATGAATGACATCATTTATTTTCTTATCCGGCTCTTAACCTTTGAATAAATTGGTTAAGCTTTTCAGGAAAAATGTCTATTACTTTTAATAAGAATTGAGGATATTTGGTGATAGGTATTGAAGGGGATTTTTAGTTTGTCTTCAGGTGCCAGAGGAAACAATAGATTGTGTTAGATTACTCTTCAAATTTATTTATTTTATTTTTTATTTAAAGTTTTTTTATTATTATTAAGTCATAGTTGTGTACATTAATGCGACCATGGGGCACCATACACTGGTTTTATAGACCAATTGACATATTTTCATATTCTTCCTAGGAAAGTATCTCAAAAATGGAAAAAAAAGTAACCAATGTACTCATCCCTACTATGAAATGAATTTATGGCTTTCATATGAAAGCTATAACCCAGTTACACTCTTCATATATACATTAAAAATTTTAGCTAGGAGACATGGCAGGGGACAATGTTACAAACTGAATGTTTTGTGGTTGCAAAGGGGAGTGGTTGTAAGATATTCATCAGAGCTAGCATTCTCCATTATAAAGGTAGGCCATGATTTTTAATCTGAATTTCAAGGCTAGGATGTGAAATATTGCCAACAGATTTCTCTGTTCTAGCTTTATTGGAACCATTTTTATTTTATCCTTCCTAGAGGATTCAGCAAAATCTGATGAATTAGTATAATGTTTTTTCAACTGGAGTTCACAGTGCTGTTGGGTCCTAACTGTAACAGTGAACAATTGTATTGTTTTCCGTGACTACTAGGGTTATTTTCTAGGTAGAATTCTTGTTCTTTTCTGTCCTCAGTGCTGGACTTAACCAAACTCAAGCCAGTGGAAACTGTGCCAGCTACCTATCTTCTCAAAGCCTGTTGGTAATTCTTCTGCTCAGAAGTAGCTGAGCTAATAATCAGCATTTGCATTTTTACTTTGTCATCACAGACACAGCAGCATTTGTGTCTTTCTGGGTAACAAGGTTGTCTTTTCAGGGCTGTACTGGATGTCCAGTATTCTCTGAGAAGTTTCAATATTAAAGAAGTCCAGTCTTTCAAGAGGAAATTCACCTTTTAGAAACAGGAAGTTTGTTCTTTTATTGTTAGTGAGCCGACCTCCAATTAGACATTTTATGGCCTGTCTATACAATGAGGGCCTGACTCCACTGCAGCTCATGGATCCTGAGCCATCACTGGATGGAGAAAAGCAGGATTCCTGAGTCCTCTACTGGGGGCTGGGAAAGAGACACTAGTTCTAGGAATCGGCATTTACATCTTCAGAATCCATCTCCATCCTCTTCAACGTGATAAGAATTTATAGTATCCATAATTTTCCTTTTGCAAAGCATACAATGTCAAAACTACGTCCTCATTTAGTCCCCAAATTTGAAAGATTTATTATAACTTTGAATTCTTTTATCTCCAAGGGCTCAGACACAGATTACCAGTTGTGGGTAAATTCTGGAAAGAAAAAGGAAGAATATCCCCTTGTTGGTAAGGGTTTGCAAAAGTTCTTTATTGGACATTTTAATTATAATGTGACTTGCTCACATCCCTTGTAGATTACCAGCTTCCTATTTTGATAAATGAGTTTGTTTTATTGCTGTTATGGAAAACTCCTTGTGCTCCATTTGCTGAATGTTGCTGTAGTAACTGATAGGAATGGAACATTGCATTTTGTGCCTATGCCAGGTGGAAAGGAAGAGTTAGTGTTCAGGGAATTACATTCATTAATAAGAGAGGAATAGAAGGGAACTTAATCTCTGCAGTTTAAAATGTCAAAGCACAATGGTATTTGAGGATGACACTAAGAGAATGCAATCACTTAAAGTGTGACAACCACAATCTCATTGTAGTCAGGTGACTAGGATTTAGTTTGTCTAGTATGTAAATTTCTTTTTGTATCTGTTTATTGTGTTTCTAATGCCCTGATCTCTTCATTCTGATCATTACCTGGGAAAAGCAACCTCAAAGGGAAGCAGTAAGAGGAAAGCCTAAATCAAGCCAGTTCCATTACTCTTGAGTGACTAATTATGCAACCAATAAAGAGTCATTAAAAGTCTTTCACAGGTGGCGCCTGTGGCTCAGCGGGTAGGGCGCCAGTCCCATATGCCGGAGGTGGCGGGTTCAAACCCAGCCCCGACCAAATTAAAAAAAAAAAATAAATAAATAAAATAAAAGTCTTTCACAGACAGACATTATATGGTAGATAATAGTAAAGATAGTGATGATTGACATAGTGTAATGTTCCTTGTTCCTTTTGTTTATGTAACTTTAGCCACTAATGGTTCTTTTTTGGACCCTTATTATACTAATGTGAGAGGTAGAGTAAATGTCTGGTTAATGTCAAAGAAAATACAAGAATACCTTTCAATGTTTTCAGATCCAAACACAGGAAGGCTCAACATTATGCAACTCCCAAAATCATCTCCATATTTATTCCAAACAAGGTAGCCTTAAGGTACTAATTCCTCCCTAATTGCTCTTCAAACTACTGTGGAAGGACCACCAGCCTTATGCAGGCATCTCTAACTGCAAGCATGCAAATGATCATTTAGTCAACAAAAGGGTTCTTTCAAACAAAAGTTCCAGGAGTAAGGGCAGTATGTTCTGTTTGTAGCACACCTGGTGACAGCACCAGTCAGTCTGAAATGTACATTTAGATTTTTCTATGTAGGACACGAATACCCATATGGAATACTGATTTGTCACCTTCGAGACAGTGAACTCATGAGAACAGGACCAAAGGGCACGACCAGCACTTTGACCTTCCAAGAGCTCTCCCTTATGGAAGAGCTTCCAGAAATACAGTGCCGTTTCAGCCTCAAGCCAAAATGTCGGGCTGCAGCCCAGCAACACGGAGGTGAGTTGCTCCTCTTCTTTCATAGAGTCCTCTTTCAGGAAGCAGTAAGAGGAAAGCCTAAATCAAGCCAGTTCAAGCCTAAATCAATCAGGTCATTTCACACACATATTTAGTACAAAGACAAAGACTCAGACATCTCCTTAGATCACATCAGGTACATTTTTCTTTCAAATATACTATAGTTTTTAAAGGAAAGATGAAGTCTAAGCACAGGACAGTTTTACACATCTGCAATAGGCATGCCTGGCTTATAACGAGGAGTTCATGGCAATATGATCTTTCCCTTCTTCCTTCACCGTTCTGTTCCCTTTCCCTCGTGCCTACTGCAGAGTCCAAGGCACTAAGTAAATTCTGCAGTGCTTCTATGCCTACTTGTACCGTGATACACACCTACTGTGTGTTCCCCCGAGTGGTCACGTTCTCACAGGAGGCTGTCAGTGATGGGTACTAGAAGATTGTGATGCCCAACCTGGCCCCTTGTACTGATAATTACGTGGAGGCTAAGATGAGTCTTCCACAGAAGTCTCTTCTAAGCCTAATAATCTAGTAGGGATTGCCAATGTACATCATCCAAAGTTGAGAATGCTAAAAGTGATGTTCAACATACCGACATCCTAATTTATCCTAGTCTATATATGAGACATAAAACTTCAGTCAGAAGTAAGATTCTATCAGAAACAGAAGAAAGTAGTAACAGAAAAATATGAGTGGGAGGGTAGAATATTGATGCTGAATTTCTGCAGTCCTTTGTCGGTTTGAAGTAACTAGGCTATCCAGCGAACAGTGACATTGCATTTTACAAATGAGCAAGCTCAGGTTCAAGGAATATGAAGTTTAAACACAAGGCATGAAGCACTTCCTGCCATGTGACAGATTACAATTATCAACTGGGCTTCAGGTAAAATTCAGAAGTTCTTTATCTCTCTAATATCCAAAGTATGTGGCATTAACAAAAACATTTCTCACAGTGAGTTAACCTTATCGTAGAATAACCCTACTTTAATAAAAAGCTATATGCTATCCACATTTAGAGAAAACAGATTATATCAGAAATCATTGTAAAGGCTTTTCTTGCTTTAAGTGGGAATATACACCAGAGACCTTTTGAACAGTACCTCCTCTAGCACATTTAAATTGTTTAATTTATGATTTTATTATTGGGCTACATTATTTATAGTTTCTGAAATAATTGCAACAGCAATGTGAATCTAATTTCCTGTTCCCCCCCACGTTTTTAACATTTTATTGGACAAAGAGCATTGTAAGTGCCCTCTCTTCTCTTCACCCAGATGTCATTCCCTGACTTATTCCTTATGGAAAGACTGGATTCCTTCTGCCTCCTTTTCAACCTACTGAGCTCTACCATTTTCTACACCCATTAGTTCCCTCATATTGTTTATTTTATCTGAAAGAGCAGTTATTTATTTCTCACTTGTGTGAAGTACAAATGAAGATGTCTTGGGGAAGATGTAGAAAGACATCTGTCCTCTTCAACCAGTCTCTTCTTTCATAAATCACAAGGTCCAGGTGGCCCCTTGAATTACTGAGTGAGCCTCTCCCATCTTTCATTCCCTCCTTAGACAACTTGAGTTCTAATATTATCATGAGACTCTATGTCTTCCAGATAACCTGTATTTTCTTGACTTGCTTTCCTAATTATTTCCTGGAAACATACTATGTCTGGTTAAAGTCTAAGCACCGCTAGAAGAAATTATACAATATCAGGGTAGCTTGGTATCACTAAAGACCAATTTTAGTTGAACACTCCACTGGGTATTCTTAGTTTGACTTCTCTGAGGCAGTTTCCGACTACTTGAATCGACTTCATTATACACATCCCCACACACATGCACATCCAACTCCTGCCTCTTTCTTTCTTTCTTACAGACAGACTTTCACTTTTTCACCCTTGGTAGAGTGTGGTAGCATCACAGCTCACATCAACCTCCAGCTCTTGGGCTTAGGTGTTTCTCTTGCCTCAGCCTCTTGAGGAGCTGATAACACAGGTGCTTTCCAAACACCCAGCTACCTGCCACTTTCTATTGATGGTCTGTCTTCATGCTGTATGTTTCACTTAAGCGATGGGTAAATCAGTAGATCAGCCATCACGGACGTCCTCATCTTGTGGACTTCAGCTATATTTACATTCATTGAATTTGCACTATCTATCTTTTTTTTATTGATGGCATATTGGGTTTTTGGACCATTAGCTTTTTTCCTATCATTCTTGGGTCATTTTGTATTATTAGGTCATTTGATGAGATATTATAGAGATACTATGGTTTTTCATCCATGAAATTGTGAGCTCAAAGAAGGCAGAGGTTTCGGTCTTTTTGTTCACTTCTATATTTCAAATACCTAGAACAGTGCCTGACACATACAAGTAAGGACTTACTGATTGAATGAAAAAATTCATAGACCTGCCATATGCTCACAAGACACACAAAGAAAATAGCTAGCCTCAAAAAATTAGTCTTTCCTACTCCTCTACCTTAATACCTATGTTGTCGAAAACTACCTTTTTAGATCCCTTGTCGGTTTTATTTTAATGAGTTTGACTAATAACTGGGGGTCAGGGACTGTAGGAGTTTTTCTCAGGTTTGTTGATGATTTGCTAAATTGACAGCATCCTCTCTTTGGTTCTCTCTCTTGGAAATTAGGATAATAGTGACCACACATTAGGTGATTGATGCTAAATGGGTTCAGGGATGGAATATTTATAGACCGATGTTGCCAAGGTCTCCCAGAGGATCACATCTCCTGTGCAACTGCAAAACCATACAGCCACTTACAAATTATTTAATATAGAGCCATTGGGTAGAGAATGCTTTATAGAACACAATTTGAATCAAAGTCGGCAAAGTTTTCCGTGTAGAACTAGCTAGTAAAACTGCAGGTCAATACAAAATATCAAAGCTATTTTACCTAAATACTTACACAATTCTTTGCTTGATGGAATTTAAAATATATTAACCATTTTGTGCAACTTTTTATAGCCTGGGTCTACAAATGAGAAGTGAATGCTTGTGAGATAGCGTTTCAATGTTGATATAATCATCAACATTGATGGCAAATAATCTCATCTGTAATGAGTTTTTGAAATCTCATCTTGCAAACATCTTTCACCCATAGGAATTGCCAAATACTGATATCATTTTACAAGAATTGACCATTAGTTGAGCATGTTTCTCTCTTGGATTGTAGAATTTTGTTAGATTCCTCATTTAATATTTGTCTTTTAGCATAAAATCACCTGTTCCTCGGATCTCCTTTCCCTCTCATTGCAGGGTTCTCTTTCGTGTTTTCCAGTTTTGAGAAAATTGGAGATTTTCTTCCTTTGGGGATTTAGATGGCCAGAATAAATTTCCTAAATAAAGTTGTAATTTTTATGATTATTGTCATGTAAGCATGAAGTTTTAAGCCTTGTTTAATATTCAGTAGCCTTATTTAAACATGAAAGCAAACACTACTCTCAATCTTACCAGATTTATTCAAGGAATCTAGATTCACATGAATTCAGTTAGCTGAATGATGTTTATAGTAACAGCAAGTTGTTATCAAATGTTGATAATGAGAAAGGAAAGGCTATGCATTAGAAACTATGCAAGATAGTAAATGTTACTGAATGCTTTTCTCAGTCCCAGAGGCAACCTGAACTCTTAGAACAGATACCGTATACCACAAAGATATTTAAGATAAAGGAAAGGATTCAATTTCCACTTTATCTTCTGTCAACATTCACACTATCACTGCCATAGAAGTTATCAGAGCATTCTTCCTAAAAAGTTTGTGAAAGCTAAAGAAGATCAACTCTGACAGTTGTAGAAAGAACAAAATGAGGTTAACTATGAGCTAACCAGACTGAGTACAACTATTAAACATACACATTAATGTACATATGAAAACAGACATTTACACAGATTGACATTGCTGCAGACACAGGAACCCCTTATTGTATTTGAGAAGATTTTGTTTTCTACTTTTGGAAACGGTAGCTTTTAGGAATATTAAGGCAGGAGGAAATCACTTTAGATTAGCAGTTTTGATATTCGTTCCTGTCTGCATTCCTCTTGAAGGCTGTGAAATCTAATGGATGCTGAGGGGAAGTCCTCTTATGAGGAGGAGAAGATTCCTATCTTGACAGCTGAAAGAAAGATTGCTGTGACCCATGCCCTGGGCAAAGTAGTACTTTTTAGACATATTTCAAATAATCCTATCATTAAGCCTCTGAAGAATTGCTTTTTAAAATGAATTTTAATAATGAGGAATGAGGGTAAGTCGATTGCCCAAACAAGTTTCTGAATCAGGAGTCTATGTGGATTCCTTACACCAGAGGCAAAGAGCTACACACCAGAGTATATGAATATGGTGATGCACTTACTGCATCCCAAGAAAGGGAAGTGCAGATGATCTGGCAGAATGATGTTAAAACCATCTACCAAAATGACATTAATATGTTTATCTTTTCACTACTTGGCTTTTAAAGTATTTGATTTAAATAGGTTATTCTGAGGATATGAAATGCTAAGACACATTAGCAAGTATTCTGAACAATACGGAAGACTTTCTTAAGATTAGCATTTGACACCGCTGGCTATGTCCTGCACCAAAAGACCATCTCCTTCACTGTTTCATTATCAGAGAATGGTGGTAGCTAAAGGTCTTCTCTGGGTAGCTTTTTTTGGTGTCATAAAGAAGAATGTCACACAGCCAGAGTTTCATGACTGATTTTCTTTCGTTCTTACTGGCGAAATAGGGCCCACCCCTGACTGGGGACAGCCTCGTCATATGGCTCCTCACACTTTCGTTCCAAGAACCATAATTGCAGGCTAGTTTGAATCTGCTCTACAAATGCAAGCTTCAAGGGTCATCCAGAGCTTTGGGCAGGATGTACTCACAATGTTTGTCTTTTTCAGTATCAGGTGTTCTCTTTCTGGGGTCCCCCCTCCCTTTGTATCTGGTGTGGGTACCTCTGTTTTGCTTCACTAGATCTTCAAGCCTGCAAGAGAAGAGGTCTCTCTCTGCATTTTATTCACTCTCACTACCCTGAGGCATGCCTTCAGACTAGAACCTCTAGAAATGTAATATACGTCCAGTGATATCACATCCCCCTGTCTAGGTGTCAAACTTATACCTGTAGTTCTACGTTATCTGGGTCACTTTACTGCCTTCCAGTGAGTTGATTTCTGTTTGTTTTCCAGAGCGTGCACTTGTTACCTGTTTCTATGTGTTGTGGGGAAGTAGCCAGTAGCAGGGCTTACCCACTTTTCCAGGAAGTGGCACCTCAAGAGAGCTATCTTTTTATGTATCAAATCTTGTGCATATCTTCTAGGTTTCAGATAAAATAAAATTTGGCACAGATGATACCAAAAACACTTTTACATTATGGCATCCCAAAATTATATCTTCCAGTTGACTTTTCTTCCTTCTGCCTATTTTGTTTATGCTGTATATTTCTAATAAAGTTTCACTTCCTTTCCTAGTTTTGTTCAATAGTAACTTCTTGAGTATTTCATCTATGCAAGACACTATGGTAGATTCTCTATCAGTCGAAATCTTGTCCATTCCAAATACAGATCACATGCAAATGCCTCCAAGATTGTGCTTCTGTGTGCTACTGGGTAGTGGTGATACACGTCCCTCTGAATGCCTTTGGTAGTGGGTTCTTCCCTTATGAAAATTTATTTGTTCCTATGTTTGCTTTTATTCCCACCATGATTAGTCTTCTTTTCTGTGAAATAAAAAACTTCCTTTATAAGGGCAAGTCTCAAGTTTGCATCCATTCTTGCTTCCTGAAACATACTTTTTAATGTTGGTAACTGAAAAGAAACATGAAAGTATTTGTAGTATCAAAGGAAGTAAAAAAATTGTAGGACGTTAACTTCCTGTCTGTGTTCTTAATAGTAGAGTGGGACATCAGGTAACAAAACACTCTTTCTGTGGAACATCTTAGCAGAAATAACTTATCTCCTCCTTCCCTTCGTCTTCCTCTTATTCTTTATTCTCTTCCCATTCATTTTGTCTTTCTCTTCCTTCAATTCTTTGTTCCCTTCATCTTGTCCTTCCCAAGTTCTCTTCTCACTTTCTTTTTCCCATTATTTATTTATGATCAAATTCAAACCTTTTCACATGCTTAGTCCTCATTTAAATGGGAAAATATGTGTGTTTATATGCAACACTTTTTGGTTTAAATTGTTTCAGCCGGAAGGAAAACTTTTCTTTCACCTTTAACAATTTACCACCAAAACTCAAGTAAACAGAATGATGATGTTTCTGAAATAAAGGGGAAACCCAAATATTTGATTATGTTTTCTATGAGCCTTCTTTCATTTATACACGATTGTAATGTAACCTGAGAGTTTGACTAGTCAACGACAAAAGATCTAGGAAAGTTTTTCTGTCTTTGAGCCTTTGTAGCAAACATACTTCCAAATGGAAACTGTGGTACTAAGGGAAATTGAGATGAACTAGTTTTGCTAATGATATCCAATTCCATTGTTAGATTTGGATCACATGGTATCTACAAGAACATGTATCATCAACTGGGCCTGCTGCTGTCATTCTGGCACTGAACTGGAGAACTCACCTGTGTCACCACCATCTTCTTCTCCTGCCCCAGGGAAGATCTTCGGAGTTGCCCTGCCCAACATTTGCGACTATGGCGATATTCCTTTACCTCTCTACGTAAGGATCATTTTCATAGTAAAATAAGGGAAGGGGATTTGGCAAGCGAGAGTTCTGGGAGAGAAATCTTTCCCCAAATGGATAAAGTGTCAAAACTCTTAGTTTTGTCTAAGGATCTGTATGAATAATAATTTTGAGTATAAAAATCTGATGTAGGACAGTACCTGTGGCTCAGGGAGTAGAGCGCTGGCCCTTATACCGAAGTGGCGGGTTCAAACCCGGCCCCAGCCAATAAATGGAAAAAAAGCTGTTGTAAATGTTGTAGGAGACCATACCTCGTGGCTTACAATGGTAATCCCAACACTCTGGGAGGGTTCAGCAGGTGGATTGATGGATTAAGGAGTTTGAGACCAGCCTCAGGAAGACTTAGAGCTTGTGTTTACTAAAAATTGAAAAACTGAGGCAAGAGGATTCCCTCAGCCTACGAGTTTGATGTTGCTAAGAACTATGAAGCTGTAATACTCTACTGAGGGTGAGAAAGGGAGACTTTGTGTTCAAAAAGAAAATCTAGGGTGACCCCTGTGGCTCAGTGAGTTGGGCGCCTGCCCCTAATTTCAAGGGTGGCAGGTTCGAACCCAGCCCCAGCCAAACTGCAACAACAGCAAAAAAAAATTGCCGGGCATTGTGGTCTTTGTAGTACCAGCTGCTTGGGAGGCTGAGACAAGAGAATCGCGTAAGCCCAAGAGTTAGAGGTTGCTGTGAGCCATGTGATGTCAAGGCACTCTACCCGAGGGCGGAACAGTGAGGCTCTGTCTCTACAAAAAAAAAAAAAAAAAAAAAAAGAAAGAAAGAAAGAAAGAAAATATGATTTAAATTTAAATACTGGAAATTCATGAGGAAGACATAATATGAAAAGATAATCTAGTCAACTGACCACAAGAAAGAGTCACATAAACTTGCTTGTGTTAATGAGTTAACTCTGTAGACAGAGATGTTTCATTATCCCTCAGAAATCCTCTCATGAACTCTCATGGTTGTGAAAGTCTTCTATTATCACATTAGGAGTAGTGACTACTGAATCTTATTCTTAAGACTGAAGACATTTTTATTTGTATTTCAAGTGTCTAACCATAAAAGTACGGTCTCTCGAAATTATACTTTGAACACAAAATGGGTGAAATGAAAGCCCCTGAGTTTATATTCTCTGCAATGGATACATGAAGTGGATCACTGCTAAACACAACGGAGTGACCCGTGAGCACTGTGCTACACGAATGGCATGGCATGCCACATTGCACAGCTATGAGTGCTGGGCACTAGTCAAGCCACTAGGCGTTGGCTCTCACAAGACATCTAAGGGGCAGTTATTATCAGATCATCCTCCCTACATAAGAAATGTTCTGGAACCTCCAAACTTTACCCTAGGTTCCATAGTACATAACATAGAATAATTAGGTTTTGAATCTCATGGATTGCTTTTCTCCAAAGCCATTCTCTTCCTCCAGTACAAGTAGAAGACGGAAAGAAAACTAGAACACCTTTAAAATACTGTCAGCAATTTTTAAGAATACAACACATTCTTGTTAACTGAGGTCTCCTTGCTAGAGAGTAGCTCCCCTGAATTTAATGTTCCCATCTAACTAAAATGTTGTACCTTTGGACCAAAAATCCCCCTAACCTCACTACCACTCTTACCCTGGTAACTACCATTCTGCTCTCAAAAGAAATTGAGTTTAATCCTTCTAGCCATCTGTCTGGATCTAGTCCTACAGTGCCTTTATCTTAGCACATCCCAGACTCTGGGGGCCAAAGAGGGCATGTACCTGTCCCCTTGTTCATGGAGATGAAGTGCCTTTTTTTTTCTTTGCTTCCCATAGGATGTTCTTTTTTTTCCTCAACGCCAAGGGACCCCTGACGGCTGGCATCTTCTGGGTCCCTGGTGACAGTGACTCCTGCAAAGACATTATTGAAAAACTGGATGCAGGAGTTGAAATTGATCTTGGGCGTGAAAATCCCTACGTCTTAGCATGTGTGCTAAAGGTAGGAAAAATCCTCTGTTTGTCACCCCCCGTGTAGCTCTGAAGCAGCATATTTCTTTTCTTTATTAACTTATGAAAATTATTCTTGTCTGTAAAGACCTATGGCAAACTGAAAATCAAATATGTATGAAAAAAATTTATCATAAAGGAACCTTAGACCTTAAAAGCCACCACCAATGATACGGCATATCAAATATGCTTTTTAAATATTCATCTCACAATAACCCATCTTTACTTCTGCTACTCCTACCCCATGTACAAAACACAATCTTACTCAAATCTAAAATAATCCAAACCCAGTCACAGATGTTGCAAAAACCAACACCTTGCTTATGATGATGTCTCCACTATCGCACTCTCTTCCTGGTGAAGGTAAAAATTTCAAAATTAATCTTGGGTGAAACTTTTTTTTTTTTGTAGAGACAGAGTCTCACTGTACCGCCCTGGGGTAGAGTGCCGTGGCATCACACGGCTCACAACAACCTCACAGCAAGCCCTCTTGGGCTTACCCGATTCTCTTGCCTCAGCCTCCCCAGCAGCTGGGACTACAGGCGCCCGCCACAAGGCCCAGCTATTTTTTTGTTGCAGTTTGGCCGGGGCTGGGTTTGAACCCGCCACCCTCCGCATATGGGGCCGGAGCCCAGCTCACTGAGCCACAGGTGCCGCCCTTGGGTGAAACTTTTGAAAATAGATACAGAATTGTACCTTAATACAGAAATATTCTTCTACCAACACAAGCCAAAAATTGCTGAGATCACTGACAATTTCTTTCATGTACATAGTTATCATGCAAATATCTTCTTCATACTTTCTCCCCTGTTTCTTTTTCCCTTGACTGCTGAGTCAGAATGTTTTGAACATTTGGATTTTCTTTTACCTTTATGACATTTCATATTCTATATGGTTCTTTTGCTTCAATCATGATTAGTGAAAACTTTATAACCTCATAATTAGAGTTGGGACTTAATCATTCTGCCCCACAATCTCAGAAGTGCCATATATTTATTTTTTGGTTTATTTTTAATTTAGTTTTATTTTTTTATTGTTAAATCATAGCTGTGTACATTAATGTGATCATCGGACAGCATACCCTGGTTTTATAGACCATTTGACATGTTTTCATGACACTGGTTAACATAGTCTTCCTGGCATTTTCTTAGTTATTGTGTTAAGACATTTATATTCTTCATTTACTAAGTTTCAGATGTACCCTTGTAATAGGTGTAATCCCACCGATCACCCTCCCTCCACAAATCCTCCCCTTCCCATCCCACTCTCTTCCCCTTCCCTATATTCTTAGTCTATAACTGGGTTATAGCTTTCATATGAAAGCCATAAATTAGTTTCATAGTAGGGCTAAGTGCATTGGATACTTTTTCTTCCATTCTTGAGATACTTTATTAAGAAGAATATGTTCCAGCTCCATCCGTGTAAACATGAAAGAAGTAAAGTCTCCATCTTTCTTTAAGGCTGCATAATATTCCATGGTGTACATATACCACAATTTATTAATCCTTTCGTGGATCGATGGGCACTTGGGCTTTTTCCATGACTTAGCAATTATGAATTGGGCTGCAATAAACCTTCTGGTATAGATATTTTTGTTATGATGTGATTTTTGGTCTTCTGGGTATATGCCTGGTAGAGGACTTATAGGATTGAATGGCAGATCTATTTTTAGATCTCTAAGTGTTCTCCAAATATCTTTCCAAAAGGAATGTATTAATTTGCACTCCCACCAGGAATGCAGAAGTGTTCCCTTTCTCCACATTCATGTCCACATCTCTGGTCTTGGGATTTTGTGATATGGGATAATCTTACTGGAGTTAGATGATATCTCAAAGTAGTTTTGATTTGCATTTTTCTGATGATTAAGGATGATAAGCATTTTTTCATATGTCTGTAGGCCGTGTGCCTGTCTTCTTCAGAGAAGTTTCTCTTCAAGTCCCTTGCCAGGCCTGTGATGGGATCCCTTGTTCTTTTCTTGCTTATACATTTGAGTTCTCTGTGGATTCTGGTTATTAAACCTTTGTAGAAAACATAACAAGCAAATATCTTCTCCTATTCTGAGGGCTGTCTGCTTACTTTACTTACTGTGTTCTTGGCTGTGCAGAAGCTTTTTAGTTTGATCAGGTCCCAGAAGTGTATTTCTGTATCTTCTTCAAATGCCCGGGGTGTCCTCCTCATAAAATACTCACCCAGACAGATTTCTTCAAAAGTTTTCCCTGCACTCTCTTTTAGTATTTTTATAGTTTCATGTCTTAAGTTTTAATCTTTAATCCAGTGAGAGTCTGTCTTAGTTAATGGTGAAAGGTGTGGGTCCAGTTTCAGTCTTCTACAGGTTGCCAGCTAGTTCACCCAGCACCACTTGTTAAACAGGGAATCATTTCCCCACTAAATGTTTTTAATTGGCTATTCAAAGATCAAATAATGCTAAGTAGCTGGGTTCATGTCTTGGTTCTCTATTCTGTTCCATACATTTTCCTCTCTGTTTTTGTGCCAGTTCCATGCTGTTTTGATCACTATCGATTTATAGTATAGTCTGAGGTCCAGTAGCATGAGTCCTCATGCTTTGTTTTTATTTCTGATTAACGTCTTGGCTATTCGAGGTTTTTTTCTGATTCCATATAAAATTAAGTGTTATTTTTTCAAGGTCTTTAAAGTATGATAATGTAGCTTTAATAGGGATTGCATTAAAATTGTAGATTGCTTTGGGTAGTATGGACATTTTAACAATGTTGATTCTTCCCAGCCAGGAGCCTGGTATGTTTTTCCATTTGTTAACATTTTCGGCTATTTCTTTTCTTAGAGTTTCATAGTTCTCTTTATAGAGATCTTTCACGTCCTTTGCTAGATAAACTCCCAAATATTTCATCTTCTTTGGCACTACTGTGAATGGAATAGAGTACTTAACTGTTTTTTCATCTTGACTATTGTTGGTATATATAAAGGCTACTGATTTATGAATGTTAATTTTGTAATCTGAGACACTCCTGTATTCCTTGTTTATTTCTAAGAGTTTTGTAGTAGAATCCTGGTGTTTTCCATATAGACAATCATATCATCTTCAAAGAGAGAACGTTTGATCTCTTCTGACGCTATATGGATACCCTTGATTGCCTTTTCTTCCTTAATTGCAACGGTTAAACTTCCATTACAATGTTAAAGAGCAATGGAGACAATGGGTAGCCTTGTCTGGTTCCTGATCTGAGTGGAAATGATTTCAATTTAACTCCATTCAATACGATATTGGCTGTGTGTATGCTGTAGATGGCCTCTATCAGTTTAAGAAATGTCCCTGCTATATTAATTTTCATTTATTTATTTATTTATTTATTTATTTTTATTAAACCATAGCTGTGTACATTAGTGTGATCATGGGGCACCATACACTTGGTTCATAGATCGTTTGACACATTTTCATCACATTAGTTAACATAGCTTTTGTAGCATTTTCTTAGTTATTTTGCTAAGAAAATGGACCTTTAAATTCCACATTTACTAGGATTTACATATACCCCTGTAAGATGCACCACAGGTATAATCCCATTAATGCCCCTCCTTCGCCCTCCCTCAGCCCTCCCTCCTCTCCCTTTCCCCTTTCTAATTTTCTTAAGTGTTCTGATCATGAAGAAATGCTGGATATTATCTAAAGCTTTTCTGCATCAATTGAGAGAATTATATGTTCTTTGTTTTTTAATTTGTTTAATGTGCTGAATTATACTTATAGTTTTACGTATATTGAACCATCCTTGAGACCCTGGGAGAAAAGCAAATTGATCATGATTTATAATTTGTTAGATATGTTGCTGGATTCTGTTTGTTAGGATCTTGTTGAATATTTTTGCATCTATATTTATTAGTGATATTGGTCTATAATTTTCTTTTCTTGTTGGGTCTTCTTCTGGCTTGGGGATCAGGGTGATGTTTGCTTCATAGAACGTGTTGGGTAGTCTTCATTCTTTTTCTATATTTTGGAACAGGATGAGTAATATAGATACTACTTCCTCTTTAAAGGTTTGGTAGAATTTTGATGTGAAGCCATCTGGTCCCGGGCTTTTCATTTTAGGGAGATATTGTATGGTTGATGCTATTTCAGAATTTGATATAGGGCTGTTCAACATTTCCACTTCATTCTGGCTAAATTGTGCAAGGTGAGGTGCTTCCAAGTATTTTTCAATTTGCTTCGGATTTTCATATTTCTGAGAATAAAGTTTCTTGTAATATTCATTAAGGATTTTTTGAATTTCTGAGGAGTCTATGGTTATTTCCTCTTAGTCATTTCTGATTAATGAAATTAGAGATTTTACTCTTTTCCTCCTGGTTAGGTTAGTCAAAGGTTTATCTGTTTTATTGACATTTTCAAAAAAACAACTTTTTGATTTATTGATCTGTTGTATAATTCTTTTTTTTTTCAATTTCATTTAATTCTGCTCTAATTTTGGTTATTTCTTTTCTTCTACTGGGTTTTGGGTTGGAATGTTCTTCCTTTTCCAGTTACTTGAGATGTCTCATTAAGTTGTTAACTTCCTCTCTTTTCATTCTCTTAGGGAAAGCTCGCAGTGCTATAAATTTCCCTCTTAGGACTGCCTTTGCAGCATTCCAGAGGTTCTGATAATTTGTGTCCTCATTGTCATTTGTTTTAAAAATTTCAGTTTATCCTTTTTTTTTTTTTTTGTGGTTTTTGGCCAGGGCTGGATTTGAACCCACCACCTCTGGCATATGGGACCAGTGCCCTACTCCTTGAGCCACAGGCACCACCTTAAACTCATCTATGACCCAGCTATCATTCAGCATAAGGTTATTTAACTTCCATGTTTTTGTATGAATATGCAGATTCCTGCTGTTACTGAGTTCAACTGTTATTCCATGGTGGTCTGAGAAGATGCAAAGAATAATTTCTATTCCTTTAAATTTAATGAGGTTAGACTTGTGACCTAAGATGTGATCGATTTTGGAGTATGTCCCGTGGGCTGATGAGAAGTATGTGTATTCAGTTTTGTTGTGATGAAATATTCTGTAGATGTCTGCTAATTCCAAATGTTGGTTAGGTTTAATTTTAAAATTTCTTTGCTCAGCTTCTTATTGGAGGATCTATCCAACAATGTCAAAAGAGTGTTGAAATCTCCGACATTATAGAGCTGGAGGAAATCAAGTTGCTCATGTCTGTTAGTGTTTCACTTATAAGTTGAGGCGCATTCTGGTTGGGTGCTTAAATATTAATAATTGAAATCTCATCATATTGAGTATTACCCTTAACAAATATGAAGTGACCATTCTTATCCTTCCTTACATTTGTTGGTTTCAAGCCTATTGTATCTGCTAATAGAATTGCAACACCTGCTTTTTTCTGATTACCATTTGCCTGAAATATGGATGACCATCATTTCACCCTGAGTCTATATTTATCTTTTAAGGTAAGATGTGATTCTTGTATGCAGCAAATATCTGGCCTGAGTTTTTGTATCCAGTCAGCCAACCTTTGCCTCTTTAGAGGACAGTTTAAGCCATTCACATTAATGGAGAATATTGATAAGTCTGGTAAATTTTTGGGTATTGAGTTTTTCAAAAGTCCAGTAGACATTTTTAATCCTTTCACCACTGTGGAAGTTGGAGTTTGATCAAAAGTTTCTGAATGAGTTTACTTTTGTGGTACAGGATTGGGCTTATCATTATGGAGGATAGTTCTGGGAATATCCTGAAGAGTTGCTTTGGTTATGGCAAATTTCTTCAACATGTGAATGTCATTAAAGTATTTATTTTCTCCATCATAAATGAAACTCAGTTTACCTGGATATCGGATTTGGCATTGAAAGTTTGTTTGTTTTAGAAGATTAAAAGTTGATCATGTATTTATTTTTTGAAAACCTAGACCTAAAATCAGCTTTTAGCACAGCTTCTGTCCCTGGCAATAGCTTCTACAGGACTTTCTTAGGCCTTCATCTCTCAAAGGATTGGAATCAACCAGAGCCAGTGGTAGAGACCAGCCCTCAGCCTGAATCTCAGGGAAACATGATGATAATGAATCTTTCCTACCTCTAGTTCAGCAGAGTGGCCCTCTTGTTAGACAATTTTACTTCATGACTTTACGATCAATCACATTTCTTCATACGTGGGCCATGTCTCTTCTTCAACAAATCCTGATTTAGACATTTTCAAATAAATATCACTCAAAAAAATGGAGAACTTGATTTATTGTCATGTATTCAGTTTTGCAAAGGGTTTGTACTTATTCTTCCATCCTGGAATATAATACAGACATACATGGTCCTTTAAGCAAATTATATATGCCAAGGATATGTATATTGTGCATGTACATTGGCATAATAAATATTCTTCATGAAATTAGGTTTTCTTCCATCTCTTTTTTTAAGAAAATTATGCTGTCTCAAACTGTCTTCTCAGCATACTGTTTTTCATAAAAATGCACTTCTTAACATGTACTAAATTGCTGAGCCTATTGCAAAGAACAATGGTATTTTAAGTGCTAAATTGTGATTCGAATGACAAGAATATTATTTCTTTTTAAAGGGGCAACCAAAAAAGAATCATAATGATTGAAGAATCTGGTTAAATGGATTTTGGGTAATTGAAGTTTTATTGTACAACTGCGTTTTACACCCATTTTCTCTAAGTGGTTGTGAAAAGGGACATATTTTTCACCACAACTTTGTAAACTTCTGTTTTCTTATTTTTAAGTCTGTTTTGAAATGGTACTTAAGTATTCTTTTAATTTTTCACTCATGTTCTTTTTTTCATTAAGTCATTTGTACACAAATCATGAATACAATTTTGTCATGATGGGATTCAATGTCTTGATTATCTGTAAATTGGAGTGCTTACATGCGACTAATTAACATAGTCTTCTGGTTTTACTGAAATAGAAGTATAAGTCTTCCCAGTGTGATTGGACAAAAATTGCTTGAGATTTGCTAACTTGGATACATCTGACTTTTCAGGAGACATTTCTCTTTAGTCCTGTGAAATCTCAGCTCAAATGAATTGTGAAATTCTTCTGAGGCCTAGGTTCTGCTTTGAAAGACAAGAGATGTTTAGTCATGTGCTGGGGGTTCATGACTGCAATTCAGAACCTCTCCTAAGTTGTTATTCCAACTGTGGCAGAGTTAGTTAAGATGGTTCCAAGTTATTTTCATTCAAGGATAGTTGTAAGATTTAATGTTGTTCTTCAAGAGCAATCATGAGTATGTTCTCTATGGAGGTTTTTAAAAGAATTGCCCTATTTTGAAATCATAAATTTTCCTCTTCTCTATCTGACTTTTAAAATGGGTGCAATAGTTCAAATTAGTTTGGAATTAGAAAACTCAATAGCCTAACCCCCAAATGGTTAGGTTTTCTGACAATAAACCTGAATCACAATCATCCAGGCACATGTCTAGTGGAAGATACGATAGAACAGGCAATGCCTTGGAATCCATCTATTTTTTTTCTTATTACTTCTCTGACAAGAATAAAATTATAATACTAGAGTGACATGAGGACATTGATTTTTTTTGAAATACCTTAGATTCTCACTTGACGTTGAGTGGCCTTCTCTTGTCCTTTCATGGCACCTTTAATAGCAGGTGTCAATTAAAAGGAGTGGCTAGTCTTTATAGTCAGTGAAAGGAATCAGAACTCCTTTTAATATGTCTGAATTTCTAACCAGTCATCATTGCCATTCCGGCAACAACCCTGTTGCCTGCATAAGAATGAAGGCTTACAGGAAATGTGATAGGATGACAAAATACATGTACTAACAAGTCAACAGAATGGAAATTTTGGAGGCAACAGGGGATAATAATATTATAAAAACTACACAATTCCTTTCTCTTGACTGATGGGAACCAAGAGTACCACAATGGGGCAAATGCTAAGAGTGAGAATCCTGGAAGGAAAGACACTCTGAGTAATAACTCTGAATAGTGGGAGAATGGAACAGACAAGTCTCCAGGGTCTTTATATAGTTCAAAAGTGTCATCACTTCCTGCAATAGAGACCTCCCTAGACTAGGAAAAAGAGAGGGCCTCATGTCAAGAGCTACTGCTATGATGGAAGAGTCTTCCCCAGATGATGGAAAAAAGAGGGACCCAAAGTCTGGTGAGGATGAGGCATCAACGAGCTAGGGAGATGCAGAAGAATTAGAACTAGCTGGGAAAAATACACTGGGTGGGGACAGAAGTATGAACAAGGTCTTCACAAAGAGATAAAACAAGTAGTCAGAGCCACACACCATTTGGAGGACTACTCTGGAGGGGCAGCACTACCAAGCCAAATAGCAATAATACGGATGAAGAGACCAGTGATTGCCAGGTCAAAGGCACACCAAGTGGTGAGCGTTGTAGGACACATAAGAGCAAGTAGGTAAAGAAGGAGATCTCAGAAGGAGCAAAGTCTTGAAGGATCCCTTGAATGAAAAGATCTGCAATCCACTCACAAATGTCTCCAAGACTGTTTGTTTCAGGCCGAGACCAATTTTCCCATGAACCCTGAACAAATGACATAAAACAACAAGACAGACAAGGGCCTGACATGAACTATGTCTATTAGTCCACACTTACTCTCACATTTCTATACGCTCAGAACCAATACACACACTCGTACACCACTCAACAGACTCAGAGGTTGATCAGACCCCCCACTTCCACCCAAATTGTGGGAACCCCAGATGGATCTTACCTTGTCTTGGACGTCTGCCGGTGTAGGTGCCTGTTCCTGCATGCCAGTTCCTCCCTGTGTTTGACTCCCTGAAGACTCGTCAAGGGTACCTGGAGGATTAGCAGAAACCACCAGGTGCATCTGAACTCTCCTTCCCAAGGTGGTCTCATCCATCTCCACCAGTCATCTTGACTAGATTCTCTGAGGCTGTTTTCTAAACTTGTTAGAGAAAAGGCTCAAAAGCACTTGGGAATGGATAGGGGGGCATCCCACATTAAAAACTCATCACTCAAGTTCACAAAGGGTCCTAAGGTGTTCCTTGGAGAACTCTGTCTGTGGAAAAATATCCTTCAAATGTTTGAAAAGACAGCTTAGGGGTGAGTCTGGTTTTGGTGATGAAAACACTATGTTGTAAAAAAGCAAAAGTACAAACTAAAATATATTAACTAAATGCATAAGACATAAATGGAACAGGAATGAACTAAAATATGTAATTTTGTGTAACTGTGGTTAGGGGTCCCCATCAGCATCCTAGTGTTCTGTGGGAGCCCCCAATGGGCCAATAGCTCAGTAACCCAGGGTTCCTGCTTCTGACAGGCCCAAAGCCCGGGAGTATGAGGTTACTATCTCACAGGTTTACAGGACCAACCTCAGGCATCATTCTTGAGGATAGAAATCAAAGTCCATTTTCACCTGCCCTCTGAACCCCAATTTCCCCGTGGACTGAGGCCACAGCAACGATGTCTCAGCAGCAGAAATGTCTTGCTGTCTCTGTCTGGGCTAAAACTCACCGTTGGTTTTTCTTCTAGCATTTTCAGGGGTGGGATGCTCTACTGACACTCGCTTCTGACAGGCTCTGACAGGCCAATAGCCCAGCAACCTGGGGTTCCTGTCCACAGCTCCATCCCCTTTGGCTTTCCCTCAGAGGTTCCTAAAGGCCCTACACAACTCACAACAAACAAATACAACAAACAGTTATATATTATCACAGTGCTCTACAAGAACAAATAAGCACAACAAGAAATGTACACAACAATTTGTTACACTCACGTTTCCAGACACTAGGCAGATGTAGGTGTTTAAATTTCTTCCTTCCGGAGGTGGGCTTTGGCAGAATTTATGAGTGATTGTCAGCTTTTCTCCTGAGGGCACTGGGTACTATAGGGTCCCTGGAAAGTTTCCAGGGGGCTTCTAACAAAAGCTCACCCTGGAGGCAGCCTGAGTATCGGCAGTGTCAGTGTCTGGAGAACCTCCCTGGAATCTCTATAATGTTATGTCCAGGAGTCCCCTCAAAGACCACACCACCAGACAAGTCAAATTAAAGAGGAGAACTTTTATTGAAGAGCCGGCTGGCAACTGCCCCAGTGTCTTAAAATGAAGTTTCTGAGTGCAACCCTGAATTGAGTGAGGCTCTGAATTTTAGAAGGCAAAACTTTTCCAGGGGTCAAGCATGCATAATTCCAGAAGCGAAAGCAACAGACAGTGAGGTGTGTTAGTCAGTTTATTAGGCTATGATCACGAGAGCACTTAGTAATTCATTTTCACAAAAAAATACAATCTACAATCTCCTAAGGTAATGTAGGGAGGGGGACTCGCAGGTGAGGGTCAGAAACAACATGATCAGAAAAAGGGATAATCACCAAGGATATAATCACCAGTGTAGTTAGTAACTTACATCACTAACAATTTTAGATTAGTGCATTCATAGTTATGCAATGGAGGGACACAGAAGAAGAACCGGTTTTGAAGGTAATGGAACATAACAGAAAAAGAGTAAACAGTAAAGTGGAGTCAAACTTGCTCTTTTAACATTCCCATATCATATACTGATGGCATGAAGACCACCTTAACACCAGAACATAGGATGTCGTACAAGTCTGCTAAAATGTGTACACAGAGGAGGTTCCACCCAAATAGAGAGTCCTTTAGCTTTCCCACAGTTATTCTCACTTTAGTTATTCCTACAGGTTTATTTGGAAAAAAAAAATCAAAGCATTCATTTCTTTGTTGAAAAGTCAGTGGTGAATTGGCACAGAATTCTGTGTAGTTCGTGGAAGGGAGGACTTCACTAAACTTTGAAACAAGTTATATTCTTTCTGGCTTCTCTGGCATATACTTGATATGAGAATAATGCCTTAACACATTTTTTTTTCCTCTGTGTAAGGATTTTCTAAAAAACATTCCGGAAAGCATTTTTGCAAAAAGGCTCTACCACGAGTGGCTGTCCGTAATGGAGAAAAGCAGCGACAGACAGAAAATTGAAAAAATTAAAAGGTAATTATTTTAACATTTATGTCTCAAAAATTAATTTTATACCTTACATTTTATAATTTGTCTACTAAAACTCAAGGTTATATTCATGGGCAGCAGGTTAGAAGTTGGCTTCTATGAGCTTGTCACTGTCATTGTTTTCTCACTAATCCAATAAGCATGAAATGCTTGAACATTGTGCCCCTTCTGTGTACCTGACTTTTAATGAATAAAAAGAGCTATTATTCATTAATTCACTAGCTGTTATGTGGGTCACTATGAAATTTTTGAGAGACACAAAAATGAAGAAATGTAAAATCTCTACAGACACAATCAAATGGAACCCTGCCAGAAACCCCAATAAGACTTGCAAATTGAAACTTGCATGGAAGAGTCAGAAAGGGGAGTCAACTGTGGCTTTTGGAAGTGAATTAATGCAGCATAACACAGGCTACAATTTATGATCTTAATTTTGGTAAATATCAAAGTAATTAAACATCTCTATTAATTCTTGAACTGAAGTCATAGAGAGAAAATGACTTATTTCCTCTTCTCAAGAAATTCAGTTTGGGAAAGATAGATAAACCAAGAAATTACTGTCAGTGCAGTATAATCTGTCCTATAAAAGAGATATTTAGAGAATATTGTGGGAACAAAGCAGAGAATCACTCAGCTCAGCTTCTTGAGTCGTGTCAGTAAAAAAGGGAGTTGTACAGTGTCAGTATGATCACAAAAAGTAAATTGTTTCTTCTCGTGCCAAGGGAAATTTTGGGACCAATTCGATAGTCCTTTCTTGGATATATACAACATGATAAGAGAATAGAAAAGAAATGTTTATTTACTCTGACTAAAGAGTGTGCGTTCTGTGAAAATTCAGGACACTCATTATCATTTACGTGCATGTTATTGTTTAGTATAGATATTTTTCCTCGAACATCTTTTAAATATAAATTATATGCATACTTTTGGGGATTGTTGGAACATAGTACAGATATTGAAGATACCAGAAACTAAGCCATGTGGCATAATCATAACTCCACTTCCATTAGGGTTTGGTGTAAGCCATTTAGATAGCATCAAATTCTACATATTTGTTTGGTCATTGTTCACAATATCATTTATCTATATTTATAATACACATATCATTCATATATGTATTTATCCTATGTACCATTAAAAGATAAATATTTTTTAAAAGGCTATGTTGGCTCAGACCCTGTAGCTCAGAGGCCAGAATTATGGCCACATACACCAGGACTGGCAAGTTCAAACCTGGCCTGTCCCAAACAACAATAACAACAACAACAACAACAAAAATAGCCCAGCATTGTGTTGAGTGCCTGAGGAGCTTCTTGGGAGCCTGAGGCAAGAGAATTGCTTAAGATCAAGGCTGTGCAGTTGCTGTGAGCTGTGATGCCACAGCACTCTACTAAGGGAGACATAGTGAGACTCTGTCTCAAAATAAATAAATAAATACATACATACACAAATAAAATAAAGAGATAAAATACTATGTCTCTCATGAAAATATGAAATAAATGCATAACAATGCTTTTAGTTAAATTAATAATTAATAAGTGAATCAGTAAGATAGTGTAGCCATCTTTATAGATTGCACATTATGAAACCTTACGTATTTGAACCAAAGTGAGCCAGAAATACTGAAATAAATTTACAAAATGATGCAAATATCCCGCTTTCTACCAGAGCAAGGGTTTAGAGAAATCTGTTGTCTCTCTACCTGACAGAGTTTTCAATTCTTTTGCCATGTTTTATGTACACTGCTAACAGTTATCTTCAAATGACAGAGATGTAAACAGTCCTGGTTGTGAAAAGGCTTAAGGATCCCATAGTATCCCCAAAGCGTTTACTAGATGCCTTATTTTATATACAATACACCCAGTAATCTTTTGGTCCATTTGAAAGTCCTGCATAATTCCTCCTCAGAGGAATTATACTTCTTTTTAGACTATTATGCTGAAGAAAGTCTTTTCTGTGATTTGTACAACAGGAGTCAGACATGCTTGTTTTCCTCAGGTTGCAGATTCTTTTATTTAAAAAGCAACAATCGTGAATATCAGCTTGTCCATGTTTTCTGAGTAGGAGTAATACATTATTTTGGTAAATAATCAGGTAAACACAACTGTAGCACAGAATGAAAGAGGGAAGAGGAGAGTGAGGAGAAGGAAGGGAAGAGGACGTGTGGAGGGTGGGTAATTGGTGGAACTTCACCTAGGGTGTATATTGCAAGGGTACATGTCAATCAATTAAGAGTAGAGTATAAATGTCTTAACACTATCATTAAGAAAGTGAGGTGAAGGTTATGTTAACCAGTTTAATGTAAGCATTCTAAATTGTACACAAAATCAGCACATTGTACCCCATAAATGCATTAATGTACCCAGTTATGATTTAATAAAAAAAATTGTTAAGAGATAAAAAGAGAGAGAAAAAGAAAAGAAAAAAAGAATCTCTTAGCAATTACCAAATGAGAATAGTAGAAAAGAAAGTAATGAAAACGTGACACATATGTAAAAAGTGATAGAAAGGAGGTAAGATTTGGCTCTGCATCCTGTTGCACAGTGGTTATGGCGCCGGACACACGCACTGAAAGATCCAGGTTTGAACATGGCTTGGGCCAGCTGAACAATGGCGAAACACCTGCCAAAAAAAAGAAAAAAATGGCTGGGCATTGTGGCAAGTGGCTGTAGTCCCAGCTGCTTAAAGGGCTGGACAAAGAGAGTAGCTTGAGCTCAAGAGTTTGAGGTTGCTGTGACAACTGACAACTGATACTGCAACACTCTACCCAGGGTGACATAGTGAGGCTCTTTCTCAAAAAAAAAAAAAAAAGGAATGAGACAATATTTGGAACAAAATCAACCACAGAACATGGTGGAGCAGACAATGAACTCTCAGAATGGACCGGGTGGTCTTTACAACTGGGATTTGGTTCTTCACCTAGAGACAGCATTTCTGTGTTGCCAGTTAAAAATAAAGGAGCAATTTAAAATTAATTACTGTTTAATTTCATCAGAAAGGTTTTGGTGGGTTGTGGTTGAGAGTAATCTAAATGTTGCAAGATTTACCTAAGCTTCAACATATTGAGCTAGTTTCAGGGAAGTATTTCATGAAGGGCATTCGTTTTTAAATGATACTTATCTGAATTCTACTAAGTTTTCATTGTGTTGTGAAGACAGTGTGTAAATATGCCCCCCCAAATCTCCAGTGTTTCTTTTCTCATTGTCTCCCTGCAGTTCTCACTTCATTGGGTTCCACATTAACTGAAACTTGGGTATCTGAGCTGGGTTCCTATTTGCCTTGTACCTCATGCAAAGTCAGTGTTGCCTGCCTTTACAAGATTGAAATAAATTGCCTTGCTTACCGAGTGCATTTTTCTGTATTTAGGCTATTAGACCAGCTACCAAGAGCAAACGTTGTGCTCTTACGGTACGTGTTCCTGGTCTTGAGTAATATCGCTGAACTCTCCGCGGCAAATGAAATGGATGCTTTACACTTAGGGGTGTGTGTGGCTCCAAGTATTATTTGGCATCCTTCTGCAGGCAGAGAAGAAATGGCCTCTGCAGAAAAGGTAATGAAGTTTTTGTATTATACTTGCTGGGGAACTGAATCACCATTTGTAAAGGAAATGGAAGGTATTTAGTCTTAAAGACAATGTCTTATAGAAGTTAAATAGAATACACTTTCTTAAATTTCAGTTTACTATATAAAATGCAATTTATCAACATGTTATATGAAAATAAATGCTTCTTTTTATACGTTAATCAGCTTGTGGAATTTGTGATAAAAAACTGCCGCAACATCTTTGGAGGACACGTCACTGCCCTGTTTGGAGAGTCATCCGGAATATAAAATACTCAAGAAAAACCCTCAGGTACTGTCAATAATTGGGTTGCTCTTGGTGAAAAATTGACTCATGTCTCTGAAGATGCTGGCACAGTTGTTTTCTTCAAAGCCATGCAAGCTGAAGGAAAGCAAGCCTGGTATGTGGCTCAACAGAGCCCTGGGTTTCCCATCATTTCTTAGAAGTCCTGCTAACAGGTCAGGGTATTTAACAGGATGGTAGGGTTAAATAAGGTGTGTGATAAGTTCCTAGCTTTCATAAGTTATCAGAGGCAGCATGCTACAGTAGGATGGTTCGAACGTTTTTTTTGAAAAATTAAACTTTATAAGAAATTTTTGTTTTTGAGATAATCTCTCAATTTATCACCCACAGTAGAGTTCTGTGACATCACAGCTCACAGCAATCTCCCACTCCTGGGCTTAGGTGATTCTCTTGTCTCAGCCTTCCAAGTAGCTTGGACTACAGATGCCCACCACAATGCCCAGCTAAGGAATTCTAATATACGTCGTATATATTGTTGAAACTGGAATAGAAATATCAGAAGTAGTAGAGGCAGGACTGCTGTTCTTATTTTTCTTTTTTCCGCTCCCTGATTCTTGAGACACTTCTCAGAATTTTACTGTGCTATAAGATCATTTGACAACAATTTGCATTATTCGCAGATAGGCAGATGTTAAAATTAAAGACAAAAGAAACCTCCAGGTTACGAATTCCTATATCACTAGCTGCTAGTTATGTTATCTTTGGCCAATTGTTTTATGCCACTGAGTATCAATATCTTAATCTAAAAAATGTGGATGAAAGTTTCTTTACGATTACTGTAAATATGAAATGAAGTAATGGATATTACAAAAACTTGAGTAAAAGAAACTGATAGACTTAGTCAATGGATTTCCCAAGAGTAAGCTATGTTTAACATCCAGCAACCCATGTTAGAAGGTACATTCTTATGCAGAACTAGGTATATGGAATTATTTTTTTACTTTTATTTTGTTATTACCACTTAGTCTAATGACATTTTCATTGTTTGGAAAAATTTTGCATAGAGAAAGACCATTCATCAGGACCTAAGATAAATCTAGTACACCTCAACAGGCATTTCCCATTTTAACACCTGTGGTAATATTTTTTTTTTACTTTTTTTTTTATTAAATCATAACTGTATACATTGATATGATCATGGGGAATCATACACTCGCTTCATAAACCATCTGACACATTTTTATCACAGTGGTTAACATAGCCTTTCCGGCGTTATCTCAGTTACTGTGCCAAAACATTTACATTCTACATTTACCAAGTTTCGCAAATACCCCTGTAAGATGCACCACAGGTGTCATCCCACCGATCCCCCTCCCTCTACCCACCCCCCCTTTCCCACTTCCCCCTATTGTTAAGTTGTAGCTGGGTTATACCTTTCATGTGAGAGTCCCAAATTAGTTTCATAGTAGGGCTGTGCATATTGGGTACTTTTTCTTCCATTCTTGGGATACTTTACTAAGAAGAATATGTTCCAGCTCCATCCATGTAAACATGAAAGAGGTAAAGTCTCCATTTTTCTTTAAGGCTGCATAGTATTCCATGGTATACATATGCCACAATTTATTAATCCATTCGTGGATCGATGGGCACTTGGGCTTTTTCCATGACTTAGCTATTATGAATTGGGCTGCAATAAACATTCTGGTACAAATATCTTTGTTATGTTGTGATTTTTGGTCTTCTGGGTATATGCCCAGCAGAGGAATTACAGGATTGAATGGCAGATCTATTTTTAGATCTCTGAGTGTTCTCCATATATCATTCCAAAAGGAATGTATTAATTTGCATTCCCACCAGCAGTGCAGAAGTGTTCCCTTTTCTCCGCATCCACGCCAACATCTCTGGTCTTGAGATTTTGTGATTGTAATAGTTTCTTTATTGGCAGTAGGAATTGAAACACATTACCTGAAAAGACAATAAAACTAAGCATTATAGTTCATTTCTAAGGAAATTTGTGTTTATTCGTGCTAAGTATGAGTGTTAATCCTGTTTGATTTTTTGACAGATACATCTACTTTCCAGAGAGCAATGCTTCCTCATGTGAGAGCTTGAAGAAAAAAAGCGACTGTGCTGCTGGCCCACATTGTGATGAATTAAAGAAAATGGTCCAATTGAATTGAAGCATTGACTCGCTTATAATGTCTCTGGACTCTGGCCTTGATGCCCTTGAATTCTAAATGAGCTTCAGAGCCTCCTGTATGACTTTTAGTTCAGATGGACCAGCCCCATAAAGACAAGCCGATGGATGTAACAATGTGCAGAGATATTCTACCACAGAATCCTGCCAAGATTCTGTCTGGCACTTGTCCACAGCTGCAGCACGTTAAAAAAAAAAAAATAGAAAATGCTATAAGCTGTCCTGTATAAGCTCCACCTGATCTACAAGGCTAATTCTATCACATTAACAGCTGTGGCTCACCTGTAGCCCTAGCTACTTGGGAGCTGATTTCCCAGCAGAAACTTTGTAGGCCAGATGAAGAGTTCCTATCTTGAATGCACTTCAACAAATATCTGACAATGTAGCATTCTTTAACCTGCAAACTACAGTTCGTATTTGATGGAGGAATCAAATCTTCTCCTGTCATGCAAACAAAAAGTGAAGCTGAATAGCTCCTATCTTGAGAAAATACATCTAATTTCCATGAAGAAATCAAGACAGAGGATAAAAAGTTGGAAAAGTTTGAAACTAAGCATGAAAGTGTACAATCAAAGTCAGGCCATTCAACACAATGAGGAGGAGGAAGAGGAGGATGAGGAAGAGGAGGACGAGGAAGAGGAGGACGAGGAAGAGGAGGAAGAAGAGGAGGAGAAGGAGGAGTCCAAACCAAGAGTGAAAATGATATTGCTAATGTTTTTAATCTCAGATTGATTATTCAGTATGAATTACTAAAAAATTAATAAATGGTTCACCAAGTTGATTATTGGGGAGGATTAAAAAGTTTAGATAAAAGAATGCAATGAAAAAGGTCTGAATTTTTAGCCAGAAAGTCATGGCTCTTCCATCATGAAAAAGCACCAGTTCACACAGCACTGTCTGTGAGGGAGTTAAGAGCAAGCAACATCATTTTCACTCTTGGTTTTTACTCCTCTTTGTCCTTCTCCTCTTCCTCCTCCTCTTCCTCCTCCTCCTCCTCTTCTTCTTCCTCTTCCTCCTCCTCCTCTTCCTCCTCCTCTCCCTCTTCCTATTTCTCCTCTTCCTTTTCCTCTTCCTCTTCCTCTGCCTCTTACTCTTCCTCATATTCCTCCTCTTTCTCTTCTTCCTCCACTTCCTGCTCCTTCACTGGGTAAAAGTTTGGACAACAATATTATTTTATACTATTGAAAATCCTAAGAACCTGGAAGTTGTAGTTCTCATTGCAGATACCAGTGACTTTAAAGCAGCAAAAGTAAAATTAGACAAAAATACATATTATAATTGTTCTGAAAACCATGTTTGCAAACAATCCAGGTATGGGGTTGTTTTATCACTGCTTAAAAAAAAAAATGAAATACCAATACAAGCCTGAAACTAAGCATCAAAGTGCACAACGGAAGTCAGGCAATCCTCCACAAGAAGAGGAAGATGCAGAGGAGAACAAGGAGGATGACCATAAGGAGGAGGAGGAGATGAAATGAGCAGGAAAGAGTGGAATAAAGAAGAGCAGGTGTGGAATTGGAGGAGGTATATTAGGAGGAGGAAAAAAAGAAAGAAGAGAAGGAAGAAGAGGAGGAAGAGGAGGAGTAGTAGGAGGAAAAAGAGGAGAAGGAGGAGGAAAAAGATACGGAGGAGGAAGAGGAGGAGGAGTAGAAGGAAGAGGAAGATGTAGAGAAGGAGGAGGAGGAAGAGGAGGAGGAGGAAGAGGAGGAGGAGGCGGCAGAGGAGGAGGAGGAAGAAGAGGAGGAGGAAGAAGAGGAGGAGGAAGAAGAGGAGGAGGAAGAGGAGAAGGACAAAGAGGAGTAAAAACCAAGAGTGAAAATGATGTTGCTTGCTCTTAACTCCCTCACAGACAGTGCTGTGTGAACTGGTGTTTTTTCATGATGGAAGAGCCATGACTTTTTGGCTAAAAATTCAGACCTTTTTCATTGCATTCTTTTATCTAAACTTTTTAATCCTCCCCAATAATCAACTTGGTGAACTATTTATTAATTTTTTAGTAATTCATATTGAATAATCAATCTGAGATTAAAAACATTAGCAATATCATTTTCACTCTTGGTTTGGACTCCTCCTTCTCCTCCTCTTCTTCCTCCTCTTCCTCCTCCTCTCCCTCTTCCTATTCCTCCTCTTCCTTTTCCTCTTCCTCTGCCTCTTGCTCTTCCTCATCTTCCTCCTTTTTCTCTTCTTCCTCCACTTCCTGCTCATTCACTGGGTAAAAGTTTGGAAAACAATATTATTTTATACTATTGAAAATCCTAAGAACCTGGAAGTTGTAGTTCTCATTGCAGATACCAATGACTTTAAAGCAGCAAAAGTAAAATTAGACAAAAATACATATGATAATTGTTCTGAAAAATATGTTTGCAAACAATCCAGGATTGGGGTTGTTTTATCACTGCTGAAAAATAAAATGAAATACCAATACAAGCCTGAAAATAAGCATCAAAGTGCACAACAGAAGTCAGGCAATTCTCCACAAGAAGAGGAGGATGCAGAGGAGAACAAGGAGGATGACCATAAGGAGGAGGAGGAGCTGAAATGAGCAGAAAAGAGTGGAAGAAAGAAGAGCAGGAGTGGAATTGGAGGAGGTAGATTAGGAGGAGGAAGAAGAGAAAGACGAGAAGGAACAAGAGGAGGAGGAAGAGGAGGAGAAGGAAGAGGAGGAGGAGAAAGAGGAGAGGACGAAGAGGAGGTGGAGGAAAAAGATGAGGAGGAGGAAGAAGAGGAGGAGGAAGAGTAGGATGAAGAGGAAGAGGAGGAAGAGTAGGACGAGGAAGAGGAGGAGGAAGACGAGAAAGAGAAGGAGGAGTCCAAACCAAGAGTGAAAATGATGTTGCTAAAGTTTTTGATCTCAGAGTAATTATTCAGTATGAATTTGCTAAAAAAATAAACAAATGGTTTACCAAGTTGAGTTTGGGAAGTATTAAAAAGGCTAGATAAAAAAATTCAACAGGAAAGTTCTGAATTTGTAGCCAAAAAGTCATAGCTCTTCCATGATGACAAGGCACCAGATCACATAGCACTGTCTGTGAGGGAGTTAATAGTGAGCAACATCATTTTCACTCTTGGTTTGGCCTCCACCTCCTCCTCCTGCTCTTCCTCCTCTTCCTCTTCTTCATCTTCCTCCCCCTCTTCCTCCTGATCTTCATCATCCTCCCTACTTGTCTCACCTGTCCATTATGACTTATTCCTTTCTGTGAAGGTAATGAAAACATGGAAAGGAAAACATTTTGATGATATTCACGACATCAACAGTAATATGAGATTAACTCTAATGGCCATTCCAAAAAAAGATACTAGACATCACCAAAGGACTAATAAACAGAATATATAGGCAAGTCAAGAAAATCAATAAGATTAAATAATTTTATTAACTGAGCAAGAGAGAAGAAAAGAAACTTGTCTCACTAAAAAAGATTAATGGAAAAACTAATTGTGAATATATGCTCTTTGTCATTAATTATCAGAGAAATATAAATCCAAACCATTAAGATTTCAGATTACACCTGTCCCCAGTAATAATACCCCAATCATAAGGTCTCAAAGCAGCAGATGCTGGCATGGGTGCAGAAAGAAAGCAATACTCATGCACTCGTGATGGAACTGCAACTACTATGGCCCATATGGAAAGTAGTATGAAGAGGCCTAAAAGAGCTAAGTATGGGCCTACTATTTTATATGAATCCCATTACTAGAAATTTTCCCAAGATAATAAAGGCACATTTTATTAAGATACCAGCCTTTGAATGTTTATAACAGCACAATACACAATCATGAAGATGTGGAAATAACCCAAGTGACCTTCAACACATGGAGTAATAAATTCTGGAATATTTATATGTATCATGGAATGCTAGTCTACACTAACAAAAGGTGGATATTTTTTATCTTTTGCAACACATGGATGTAATTGGAAACCAGTTTCCTCAGTGAAGTGTCACAAGAATCAACAACAAATATCACATGGACTTAGTTCTAAAGTGGCACCATTAGATTAATACATGCTCCTATGAGAGAAAAACTCAATGGGATTCAAGGAAGAAGTCTGGTAAATTCCCACTCACCATGTGCATTGCACCCCTGTTTGAAGGACACATTTGCAACTCAGACTTTAACCTTACTTATGCGAACCATGTAACTTAATTAACTGTGCTCCCATATTAATCTGAACTTAAAAAAAACATAGTTAATCAAAAAATTAAGAGTACGACTATGTCTGTTGATGAATAAAACAATGTGAAATGTTCAGTGTAAGTGAGTGGCCATCTCTACACCATTTCTCAATCACAAGCCTTCCCAACTTCATTCTAGGAAGCAGTCCATTCATGCAGCCACAGGACAGAAAATCCTGATTCAAGAACTTTGGGTAACTTCAAAGACGTCACAAATAAAAGATGCGATGGAAAAGAAAATGGTCGCTCTTGATATCCTACTTCTCAGGATTAGTAGCATCTGTATTGCCTACTTATTAAATGTGTTAGTTTGTGTTTAAAACACAAATATGCTCAAAGAGAATATATCTAAAATAAAAGTGGTCTAACTTCAGAAGACTGAATGTCTTTAAACATTGATCTTTCTACAGAAGACTTTAGAAAACATTTCTTTCTTCAGTTAAGTAATTGGTAGATTCTGAAATAGAAACTTTTTACTACTAGTGTTTTGATAAGGATCTGACTGTTGCTCTTGAAAAAGTAGGTTATCACTTTTTCAAACACAGCCCATTGAGTCTTCAGGAAAAAGCATGGTAATGTGACTTTGGGGTTAAGACTCTTGTGTCTTGAATCTCTTGGGTTTCAAGTTTGTACTGTCTCAAAGCTATGAAGACTCTCTTGGTGGTGACTCAATTTATTTTTCAGGGCACCCTACACACAGCCTGGAGATGAGGTTCTTTGTTTTGCTTTTGGTCTGCATTTGTCCTTTGGGAGGATGCTTCTCATCCTACCAGCTATTATCTCCTCACTCAGCTTCACCCTACACCACATCCTTTTTCTTGTGCTGCTCATTTCATTTTGACATGTTTTTCCTTTCTGTAGGATTGGAAGGTGACACACTGTTTTTTATCCAGGCTGAGTGTCAAAGCTCTTTTTCCACCATTTCCTGGATTGTATTGAGTGTTTTCTATACCCATAGATGGGCTACAAGTGCTTTGTTACCACATGATACTCTCTACACTACATCATTATCAAGAACCACAGAATGACCACCATATTAGACAAGGGAGATCATATTTAGTTTCATTCATGACATCTTTCTCACCACTGTCACCTTCCCATTGCCCATCTGTGGCCTTATTGAAGTGGAATACCTTGTGTGAAATCCCAGTTTGTTGAAACTGGCTTGTGAAGATACCCCAGCCTTAAAGATGGCGGAGTTCATCAATGTGGACCTCATGTCACCAGGCTGTTTTCTTCTCATTCTCCTTTAGAGACCCATCATCCACTTGCTCCATCTTGCAAATATTCTCTACTATGGGCTAATGCTGTGTTTTCTTCACTCACACTTCCCACTTCACTGACATTCTACTCCTCTATGTGTAAGTGGTCTTCACTTACCTGAGGTCAACCCTAAAGCCCTTGCTGGATACAACTACTCACATTATGAATAATGTCATATGTCCCATGTTGAATTCCTTAGTATATAGCCTCAATCATAAGAATTTGAGGATGGTATAATGGAGGATGGTATGACATTCACTGGGCTTCACTCCTGTGCAGTAGTAGAGTTAAGTAGCTCACACTTTTTCACATGTTTTGGAGGTTAGAAGCATTTTTATTCGCACAAGTAGTTTTGATCTTGAGAAGACAGCAGTTATTAAAATTTCCATTTGACTATGTGAAGACTAAGACTTGAAGAGTTAAAGTAACTTGTGCAAGTACACTTTAGGAGTGTATGGCAGAAAGGAAACTCTAGGGCTGTTTTTCTGACTGCAGACCCTGTGCTCTCCTGAGTATTTGTTACTGCTCAAGATGGAGCTATGGAACTCTTCTCTGAAGATGGAGCTATGGATCTCTTCTCAGTAGGAAAACAACCAAAAACTTCTGCGTCTCAATCTTTATTTTCTTCATCCTCATCCACCCTCTGTTCTGCCCAGCCCACCCTGGCACTTCATCTTGGCTGCACTACTACATCTCCAAATGCCTTCATTGGAAAAACATTCATCTTATTGTTCTTAGAGGTGTTCAAATAGTGGGAGGAATGCATCTTCATGGTTGCAGATGGCATCCTTTTACTTCCATTCCATGAAGTCGTATAAAGATAAAGACCTTTCTGGCTAAGAAAGGAGGCAGATCTCTTGAAGGCAAAGCAGAATTACCAGTGTGCTGTATCACTGCCAATCCCTGGCCATTGAGTTTAGATCTGAAAGAGGCCCTGGCTCTGAACAGGCACCATGCGAATCAGAAGAGAAGGTAAGTTAAGGAATCCATGGAGTTGTGATGGTGCTGTTATCACATGTTTTAGAACCAGGATTTGTCTCTGTGTCGCTTAACACAACATGGAGGATGTACTGGGTCCAAGCTAGAATTGTTTTGTGTTCTTGGCTTCTCTGTTCACTGAAACAGTGACACCAAGACACACCTGAAAGTGACTTTTTTTCCTTACTAGGTTCCTTTGTTAATATGGGGATAGATATGATTAGATTAATATGCGGATAGATATGATTAGGTTCTGTAGTTGATTTTTACAGGGTTAAAATTTGAATTGTAAGTGTGTATACCTAAGAAGTATGCAATATACCCATGCAGTGTACCTGTTGCATGGAAATTTACATATGCCCTATCCCCGTCTCACTGACTTGAGTTTCAATGACTTTTTCCTCTAATGTGTGCATTTAGGTGCTTATTTACTAGTCCAAATTTAGCGCTTATTAAATGTGGTTTTAGTTTTTGCATTGTTGTGATACTTATGAGAATAGACTCCAATTTTATCTAGTATTTTACAAAAGATACGAAACCCCATTTTTTTCCCCACAGTTATTGGCCAGGGCTGGGTTTGAACCCACCACCTCTGGCACATGGGGCCAGCGCCCTACCCTTTGAGCAACAGACACTGAACACAAACCCCAAAGATATATATATATATATATATATATATATATATATTTTTTTTTTTTTTTTTTTTTTTTGCTGTTTTTGGGAGGGGCTGGGCTTGAACTCTCCACCTCCGGCATATTTGGCTGGAGCCCTACTCCTTTGAGCTACAGGTGCCGCCCTAAACCCCATAATTTTTGAAGCAGAGTTGTATTCTGTGGTTTACACAGACCATAATCTATTAATACATTCACGTGTTGGAGGTCATTTCCATTGTTTCCACATCTTTGTAATTGCAGATTGTGCTGCTATAAACATTGAATTGTAAATATCTTTATGATAAAATGTCTTTTTGTTTCTTTTGTGTAAATACCAAAGTGGAATGACAGAATCTAATGGTAGGACTACTTTTTGTGCTTGGAGGAATCTCCATACTACTTTCCCAAGATGTAAGTAGTTTTCACTCTCACCAGCAGTCCCTGAGTGTTCCTTTCTCTCGACCTCTGTGCACCATTTGATGTCTTGGAAATTTATGACATCATCCATTCTTAGTGGGCATAGTGATGTCTCCATATTGTATTTATTTGCATTTCCTTGATGATTAGGAACAATGAGCATTTTTCAGGTACTTATAGTCCAGTGGACTATTCCCATAAATGTTGTGTTCATGTCCCTTGCACAGTTTCTAAAGAAGTTGTTCAATATTTTCTTATTGATTTGCTTGGGTTCTTGTAAGTTCTGGTTATTGTTTCTTTGTTGAATGTGTACCATGCACATGTCTTTTCCCATCCTCTAGGTTGTCTCTTTGCTATGTTATATCATTTAGGTCTGCAGAAACTTTTTCACTTGATCCAATCTCATTTGTTTAATTTTGTTTTTGCTGTGATTTGCAGAATTGTATTCTTTACAAAGCATTTTCTAAACTGAAAAGATTAATAGCTTTTCCCACACTTTAATGTGGTGTCTTTATAGTTGTGTGTCTTATGTTTAAATCTTTTATCTATTGTGAACCGTAAGAGGCGCAGCTTCTGTTTCAGCTTTTTTACATGTGACTAACCAGCATTCCCAGCACCATTTATTTAATAGGAATTCACTTCCACAATCTATGGTTTTGTGTGTTTCATCAAAGCTAATATGGAAATATAAGGCTGGTTTCATGTCTAGACTCTCTGTTCTATTCCATAGATCTATGACTTTAATGTTACAACAGTATCTTGCTGTTTCATCATTATAGACTTGTTGTATAATCTAATGTCTGGTAAAGTGGAGTCTCCAGATTTGTTCTTCTTCGGGAGAATTGCATTGGCCATTTTATTATTTTATTTTTTTGCTTGTTTGTTTGTTTTCCTAATTCCAAAAGAAACATAAAACTATTTTTTTCAAGATCTAGAAAATACGATGTTCATATTATAATAGGGATTTCATTGACTCTTTAGATTACTTCAGGTAGTATCTGCATTTGAACAGCATCAGTTCTTTCCTCTGTTCACATCATCTGCAATTTTTTTCTCAGTGTTTAATAGTTCTATGTGGAGAGATTCTTCCTATCCTTTGTGAAATATATTTTAAGGTCCTTTATTTATTTATTTTTGATGCTATTGCGAAGCAAATTGTGTCCTTGATTTTATTCTCAGTTTGAGTATTGTTAGCATATATGATGACACCCATTTGAGTACATTGTTTTTTATATCCTTGGATATTGTATCTATCTTGAAATCCCATTAGACACTTGGCTGGATCTTTGTAATTTTCTAGGTACAAGATCATATCATCAGCTTTTGGCAAAGAGTGAGAATTTCTCCACGTCCATACCCAATTATAGATACATTTGCTTTTTTTTAGGAACAGGAATTTGATTTATCACATCAATAAACAAATCCTAAAATCACAATACTGAATGTTCAGATTTTTTTTCCTTTTTTTTAATTTATTAAATCATAGCTTGCACATTAATGCCATCATGGGGCACCATACACTGGTTATACAGACCATTTAACACATTTTCATCACACTGGTTAACATAGCCTTCCTGGGATTTTCTTAAGTTATTGTTTTAAGAGATTTATATTGTACATTTACTAAGTTGTGGTATATGTACACCATGGAATATTATGCAGCATTAAAGAAAGATGGAGACTTTACCTCCTTCATGATTACATGGATGGAGCTGGAACATATTCTTCTTAGTAAAGTATCTCAAGAATGGAAGAAAAAGTATCCAATGTACTCAGGTCTACTATAAAACTAATTTATGGCTTTCATATGAAAGCTATAACCCGGTTATAACCTAAGAATATGGGAAAGGGGGAGATGGAGTGGAGGGAGATGGAGGTTGGGCAGAGGGCGGATGATTGGTGGGATTACACCTGCGGTGCATCTTATATTTGATTTGTTTTATCTGATTATTCTGTGTTGGACTTCCAGAACCATGTAGAATTGTAGAGGTGATAAAGGACATACTCATCAGATTTTGATTTAAGGGGAAATATTTTCAGTTTTTCTCAACTCAAAATCTTGTTGGGTGTGGATTTGTCATAGAACACCTCTATCAATTTAAGGAATGTCACATTTATGATAATTTCATTGAGTTTGTTATTTAAGAAGGTGCTGACATTTGGCTGATGCTTTTTCTGTATCCATGGACTGGATCCTATAGTCTTTGTTATTACTTCTTTTTAATGTACTATAAAAGTGGTAAGTTACACACCTCTGGGAAGAAATCCACTTGTCATCAACTTTTTATTTTATTTATTTATTTTTTGTGGTACAGCAGGATTTTGTGTGTTGAGTTTTATAGAGTACTTTTGCATCTATAGCCATTAAAAATGTTGGGAGTTATGAGTTATTTCTCTGGCCTTTCCTGGATTTGGTAACAGTGTGATATTAGCTTCATAAAAGGACATGAGGGGGGTTCCTTCTCTCTCAATTTTGTGGAATAGATTGTGCAATATTGGTACCACTTCTTTGAAGGTTTAGTAGATTTCTGATATGAAGCTATCTGGTTAAAGCCTTTGTTGTTGCCACCTTTCTTTACTTTAGTTTACATTTCAGTAATTGATCCATTGGTCTATTTAGGAGATCTATTTCTTCCTGATTGGGTCTAGAGAACTACTGTGCTTCCAGAAATTTGTCCATTTCCTCCAGATATCTCACATTTCTGGGCATAGATATTTTTGTAGGATTTAGTCAACAAGTGCTATATATTCATGATATCTGTTATTTCCCCTTTTTAATTTCTGGTTGACTTTATTAGACATCATACTTCTTTATTTAAGATTAATCAGGGACAAGGGTAATCAATTTTGTTTCTTTCCAGAGTAACGTCTTTTAGCTTTGTTAATTTTTGATTTTATTTTTTTGCCTTGATTTCATTTAGTTCTATGATCTCCTTTTGGTTCCTTCTTCTGCTGTTTAGTAATAGAATGCTCTTCCTTTTGCATTTACTTGGGATAGAAGCCATTGTGTTGTTGATTTGTGTTCTTTCTGATTTCTGGATGTAGCTGTTTATGGCAATGAATTTCCCTTTCCTGACCACTTTTGCTGTATCTCAAATGTTTTGTGGCTTGTGGCCTCATTATCACTGTTTTTGTGGAATACATGTGTTTTAATCTTTATCTTTTTCTTGGGCCAGCTATTGGTTAGTATTCATGACTATGCGAGGAAATGAATGATTTTGTTCCACCTCCATTCTTCATTAATTTCACTAAGGTCTGTAAGTTCCACTTTATCATTTGTGTAATTCAATGAGGCCAGTTTACAACCTAGGATATGATCAATCTTGGAGAATCATGCATGAGTTGCTAAGGATGTGTCTTCAGTGGTATTCAGGTGAAGTGTTATGTAATTGTCTATTAAACCCATTTGTTCTAGGGACGGGTTTCAGTTCAATGTTTCCCTGTTTAATTTCTGCTTGGATCTCTCCAGTTTTGTCAGTGGGGTGTTGAAATCTCGAGCAATTGTGGTCTTGCTTTTTGTCATTTTCTTTAGATCCAGCAGATTTGGCCTTTTAAATCAGGCAGTGCCTCAGTAGAGTGTATTATTATTTAGCACTGACATGTCTTCTTGATAAACTGTTCCATTCCTCAGTATGTGATGACCCTTCATTTATTCATGTTTGTTACTTCAAGTCAATAGTATCTGTGATGAGAAGTGGTATTCTCACATTCTTTTATTTTCCATGTGGAGAAATGTTTGCTTTCCAATCCTGACGCTGCATCCTTTTGTGTCCTTGGGGTTAGTTCAGTTTCTTGAAGAGTGCATATTCATGTTTTCTCTTTCTTTTCTTTTCTTTTCCCTTTCTTTCTTCCTTCCTTCCTTCCTTCCTTCCTTCCTTCCTTCCTTCCTTCCTTCCTTCCTTCCTTCCTTCCTCCCTCCCTTCCTCCCTCCCTCCCTCCCTCCCTTCCTCCCTCTCTCTCTCTCTCTCTCTCTCTCTCTCTCTTTCATCCTGTCATCCAGCCTGTGTTTCTTTGGTGGGGAGTGCAAGCCTTTCAGACTTAATTAGAGAATAGATAAGTAGGGCGCATTTCTGTTTGTCATAATGTATAAGACTCTGAAATGTCACTCGGGGAATTGTAGTTGCTAGGATTTCTAGGGAGTTTGACATTGTCGTGAGTTTCTTGTATTTTCCTGTACTTAAGACAGGACTTAGTCTTTTCTGCAGGGCAGGCAGGGGTAACATGTCCTTAAAGGTTGCATGGCAGGAATAGATTTGATTTCTCCACTGAATATGAAACTTAGTCTTGTAGGATAGAAAGTCTTAGTCTGGTGGTTGTGGTGTTTGAGCAGATTCAAGAGAGGAGCCTGGTCTTTTCTGCCTTGAAGTTTTCCACTAAATATTTAGCTGTTAATCTGATAATTTAACCTTGTAGGTAAGATGATGCTTATGTCTGTCATCTTTTGAAACTTTTTATTTCATGCTGACTTTTGCCAGGTAAACTTCAGTTAGTCTAGGAGATGTCCTATTTGAATTATTCATACTGGAGTTCAATAGTCATCTACTAAGTGTATGGCTATTTCTGTGGTAATGGTTGGGTAATTTCTAGCTGTAATATCTTTAGATAGACCCTCCATGCTCTTAGGACTCTCTTCTTTACCTTCAGGGACACCTAATATTCATATGTCTGAATACTTTGCATAGTTATATCTCTCTAAGAGATTGCTTGCATTTGTTTTTTTTCTTTAGAGCATTGTTAAATAACTGTGTTAGCTAAAGAGCCTTATCTTTAAGCTCTGAGGTTTTTTCTTCTCCACTGTTCTATTTTTGAAATGCTCCTCACTGTGTTTTCCATATTCCTTAATGTCTCTTCCTGTACTTCCTGCCCTGTCATAACCTTCCTAATTTTGTCTGGATCCTCTGTGACATGTCTTCAACTTTGTTAATTTTTTCAGTTTTCTTTTTTGTTTTTCTTTCTTTTCCTATTATTTTTGTACTTTGTTAAGCAGGTTTTCAATTTTCTCTTCAATTCCATTCATTTCATTTCCCATCCATAGTCTGAATGCCATTTGTGTAACTTCAACTATTTATTTATAGTTGCTGTCTTTTGCATTAGCTTCATTGTGAGCTGTTGATTTTTCATCCTTCTTTTTTCTTCAGGTGGGTTCTCTTGTTACTCTGTCTCTCTCTCTCATCTCGCTTTACACTGCAGTATAATGCTAAGTTGACTTTTCTCTATGATGTACCTGTCAGGGTGGCTGTCTAATCTCAAATCTTGATGTTCTTTTCGCTAAAGAATGACCAGAAATAGCAAAGTGTCAGTTCCAGCTTATGACACACTATTATTCTGGATCTTAGGGTGGTTCATAAAAAAAAAAAAAAAAAAAGTGGCACCTGTGTCTCAAAGGATTAGGGTGCCGCCTCCCTTACCAGAGATGGCGGGTTCCAACCCAACCTCCGCCAAAAATTCAAAAAAAAAAAAAAGAAAAGCAGAAAATCACAAGTAGGGCTCGTATGATGGAATAACCACAGAGAGGAAGCAAATACAAGGAAGAAGTTTTTACTGTATAATGGATTGTGTCTGTCTCTGCAAGTAGAGAGAGACAGAATACTTCTTTCTGAAGATTCTGTTTCTTTAAGGACTTCCCTGTCCACTACCATAGTTACTACAATGTATGCCTGTATTTTTCACTTATTCTTTCTTTTTCTTGTGCCAGAATGTGTTATCAAAACAATACCTATTATGAATTTTACGGGTATGTTTTGTTTTCCTTTCAACACCTCCAGAAATCAAAGCCATGATGCAGTCATCAAACGTGGAGACCTATGATATGGATACTGAAAGTGAATCTAAGAAGATAGCCCATGACATCAGATGAGGAGGATTATGATAATGTGTGTTCAAAGGCATGATCACAGGGGTTGAGACATGTTCTGTACATTTCTTGCTCTCTTTGGAGCCATGCTTTTTTGTTTTAAATAAATGGATTGAAATGAATAAACAGCCAGTGAGAAACACAATTTGTAAATTATTCATCTTCCCTCTTCACCTCTAGGGGCTGGCAGCAGCCCTTCTGCTGCCCCACTTTGGCTGCCTCCTGGAGCCCTCTTTCTCCTGGGCTGTGGACCTGCTGCATGCTTTTCTCCTTTCTGCCATGGGCATGTTTCCTGCAGCTTTCCTCAAGACCCACCTCAGACTGCCTCCCTAGCCCTACTCCTGCCCAGCCTCTAGCCCCTCTCCTGCAGGCATCTTCCTAGGCTGTACTGGCTGCCTCCTATAGACTTCTTTCCATCTCAACTTGGGCCGATTCGTGCAGTTCTCATCTTACACCTGGGCGACCCATCGAAGCCCCTCTTCAACCCATCACAAGAGCTCAAAACTTGCAGCTTTCCTCTGCCCCACAAAGGTCTCTTCCCATGCCTCCTTAAGGTTCCTCCTGCAGATGTACTCAAGTCTCTCGTCTGGCAGGAACCTTCAGCCCTCCCTCCATCCTCCCTGCCACTATTAGCCTCTTAAACCTTTCTCTACTCTGGTCTCAAAACACACAGTACCTCCCTTCTCCCTTTTCAGGCTAGCTCATCCCCTAGAGCCCTCCTTCCTCACTGTCACCTAGAACCCACTGAAGTCCTTCTGCAACCCTAACCTGCATCACCACTTGCAGCACTTCTCATTTTCCACCCTAGGCTCCCTCTACCCCACTGGCTGCGTCTTGCAAAAATCCTCTCTCCCTGCATGCATCCTCTCCCTGCAGCCTCCTGTTGGCTCCTGTTAATCAACCCCTGCAGTGTTCTTCTTCATTTCCCCATGCTTCTCCCATTTAGTTCCCCCTTCTCTCTACCTGCCCTGGATTTCCCCTTACAGCCCTTCTCTCACTGTGTCAGTGTCAGGCTCCCTGAAACACTCTTACCACTTTCCCATGGACCACCCACTGCAGTTCTCTTCCTCCTACCTGCAGACTACCTCCCTATCCGACTTAGCCATTCCCCTACAGGCCTTACTGCACTTACTGTGGGCCTGACCGCCTGATGCTCTCCTTCTGCCCCCTGCTGCCATGCTTCTTCCAGGCCTTGGGCTCACTCTCTTAGCTCTTCTCCCACCCAACTCCAAGCCATCCACTGCTGCTCTCATCCAGCTTCCTAAAGGCTGCCCCCTGCTGTCTTCCTTCAGGGCAGCCCCAGGCCCTTTGTAGAACTCCTTTCTCCCTGCTGGGTATACTCCCTGCAGCTCTCTCCTCTCCCCTCAGACCCACACCCTGCAGCTGTCCTCCAGTTCCCTGCTGCCCTACTTCCTACCTGACACTGTCCCTCCTCTTTCAGCCTTCCTCCAGCCCTCACAAGGGATTGCCTGCTGTAGCCCTCCTTTCTCCCCTTGGCAGACCAGACAAGAAAAACTTATTTTTCTACTGTGGGGCCATCCCTTGCATCTCTCCACAGAATAGCTCTATGTAGTCCCATGAATCCCTCCTGAGTCTTCAGCATGGACCCACTCCCTGATGCTCTCCTCTCTCCCAGCTCAGGGCAACCCCAGCAACCCTACTCCTTCCTGGCTTCAGGCTGCTCCCTACATTCCTCTATCTGCCCCCACATCAGATTGCTATCTGTAGCCCTTCAGTGTCTCTCTGCATTTCCTCCTTTATCCCTCTTCACTCCCCAGCATGGATGACTACCTGCATCTCTTTTTCTTCCCCCTGCAGCCATCTTTCTGCCCCACCAAATCCCTGAAGCTATCCTCAAGACATCTGCTGCCAAACTCTCTCCCCACCATGGATCCTGACCTCAGAGGCTTTCTTCCTTTCCTGTTGCTGTCTTCAGGCTCCAATTTGGGCCACCTCCTGCAGCCCTCCTCCTGCAGCCCTCCTCCTGCCTCCCTCCAGGCTTCCCCCTTAAGCCCTCCATCTGTCCCACCATCAGATGCCCCCTGCTGTCCTCCTTCCACCTGCACACAGACCTTCACTTTTTCTGTTCTGGGGCACACCTTTAAGCTCACTCCTCCCTCATTGCCATGCATAGGTCCTTGAATTCTTCATCCCTCCCTGTCACTGATGGCTTTTGGCAGGCCTCCTCCTGTACCACCCAGGGCAGTCTTCCTATAGTTGTTCACTCTTTCTTCAGCAGACATCCCTCTGGTAGTATTCTTTTCACCCTGCTGCAGATCTGTCCTCAGTTCTACTCTCATCCTTCCTCAAGGTACTCTCTGCAGCTTTCAACCTGTGGGTGGCTCCCTGAAGCTCTCCTGCCCCATGTAGCCCTACTAGTTTTTCCCTTATGCTGCCCCATGCATTTGTTCTCCTACTCTGGGATGCCCCCTGTAGCCAACCTCCCTTTTAGCTCATGGCCCAACAATCACCTACTGCCTCATCATCCTCCACTCTCCTAGCCTCCTTCAGGAGCCCCCCACACTCCCCACCTCAGGCGCTCTTCTGCAGCTCCCCCAGTCACTGCATGCCCTTTGTTGCACTCCTGCCTTGCCCCAGGCCACCCCAGTCAGCTCTCTTTCTGAATTCTGTTGCCTTTCTTGCTCCCCTGGCTGGGGACTGCTACCTGAACCCCTCTTAAAGGTCTAGGTCCAGTCTCTGGCTGCAGCTCTCCACCAGCCCCAGCAAGGGCTGGTCTCCAAAGCGCCCTTCCTGCTCTCTGCTACCTTCATTCCTCCCCATTTCAGGCCCTCCACCTACTCCTTTCTCCAGTAGGCAGGTTTGAGGAGGACCACCTCCTCCCTTCCTTATGTTTTGGCCCATTCACTACAGCACTCTTCCTATTCTGCTGAGGATCTGCCACCTGCAGCCCAGCTCGTTCCCCTCTCATGCCACTTTGCATGACCGCCCCCTGCAGGCCTGCTCCCTTCCTGCCATTGGCCTGCCACCTGCAACCCTACAAGCCTGGCCTCTTGCTGCCCTAATTTCTCCCCAATTCAGGCTCTTTCCTTCCTACTTGGGCATGGAGCCTATCGCTCTCTTGACTGTCTAATGAAGGGATGTGATAAAGATTAATAGGTTTTAAATGTGAAAATCTTCAAAATGGTGTAAAAATGTATACTATACAAGTAGTGGTAGTAATGAGATGAAAAGAGTCAAGCATGTTATTTGGGAATCAAATTCAAACTTAAATACTTCTGCTAAATTAAATTGAGCCTAAACCTGGTTCCATACTTTAAAGCCTCACATAGGAAACTGCAATGTATCATATCAAGTAAAGCACCTGCACTCTAACTTAAGAACAGTGTCTTGGCCAGTCTTAGACTGCAATTGATCTTGCCATTTCCTGATGCATGTACTTGGCCATGTGTGTGCAAAAGGCTGTGCCAGGACTTATGGACTAACTACATGTCCAAGGCTCTGTCATCCTGAGTTGGCCATGTGCATGGATATAGCTATGCCAGCCTATATGGGCCAGGTATGTACCTGACTCTGTAGGTATTGTGGACCCTAAAGACATACATAGCTGCACCAGGCCTTGCTGCCATGCACCTGTACATGAAGGAGCCAAGCTCTATGAGCCATGTAATACTTTGCATAGCTATGTCAGGCTCAGTGAATCCTATACATGTACATAGGTCTTCTAGACCTCTTCAGCCTTTTATACATACATAAATGTGCCAGGTCTTGTGGCAAGGTTCATATACATTGCTATGCTATGTTTTTGAGCCATGTACCTGACTACACCAGTACATCTCCAGGAACATTTCTGGGCCAGGACTTGTGGGCTATGTACATGAACATGAATTTTCTAGGATATATGAAACAGGTTCATGTACAACCTTATGTCAGTACTGTGGGCCATGTATATGTAAATGACTGCCAGGCCCTGTGAAACATACGCACATACATGTATGTTCCAGGCCTCTGGTCCAAGTACATGTTTAAAATGGTGCAAATTTCTGTGTGCCAGGTTCATATGCATAACTATGACAGGCTCTGTGAGCCATGTTTATGTACTTCATTGTGCCCAGCCTTTTCAGCCATGAACATGTATGTGGCCATGACAGGTTCTCGTCGTCATGTACATGCACAACTCTGTTCATATATCCATGACTGTTTTAGGCCTTGTGGGCAATAAGCATGGGTAGGTGCTTACCAGGTTCTCCGGGACATGTGCATGTACATGGTTAAGCCAGTCTTAGGGTGCCATGTCAATGCACATGACAGTTTTATGCTCCTGTCAATGTGCATGGGCATGCCCGTGCCTGGCCTTATGGGCCTTTACATGTGCATGAGTGTGCCAGGCTGTCTGTGCCTTGTACATGTATATGACTCTGTCAGGCTCTGTGGGATATGCACATGTACGTGACTGCGCCAGGCTCTGTGTCCTAAGTGCATCAGCTTGAGTGTGTTAGGCCTTTTAGCCATCTTCTTGTTTATGTCTATGTCAGGCCTTGTGGGTCAAGTGCATGTACATGACTGTACCAGATATTTTGGCCGCATGAATGTCCATGACTGTGCTATGCTTTGAGGGCCACTTGCATGCACATGAGTATGTCTGTGCTTGTGGGCCATATGCATGTGACTGTGCTAAGCTCTGAGGGCCACATGCATGTATGTGACTGTGCCTGGGGATGTGAGCTATGCAAATATACTTAGATGTGCTTAGGGTTGTGGGCTATGTGTATGTACATGGATCTACCAGGGTCTGTGTGCCCTGTACATATAATGGACTGTGCAAGGAATTGTAGGCCATATACAAGTACATGGCTGTGCCAATACTTGATTGTTATAAACACAATCATGAGTCTGCCAGGTTCTGTGGGTCAGGTATATGTACATGGCAGTGCAGGCTTTGTACAGTGCCATGTACATGTATATGCTTATGCTAGGTTTTGTGAGTCATGTGTATATACACATGACAGTGACAGCCTAGTGGGCCACATGCATAGGCATGTGCCTCCTTTGAGGACCATGCACATGTAAAAGTGGGAGCCAGGCTCTGTCTGTTCTGTTGATCTAAAAGATCATATACATGTACTGGATGTGCCTTGCACATGTGCAGGCCTAAGTCAGGCCATGTGGGTCTTGTACATGTACTTGAGTGTGCCAGTGTCTGTGGCCCATCTACATGCACTTGGATGTGCCAGTTCCTGGACACCATGTTCACATACAAGTCTTGAAGGACCATGTTCATGTGTATGACAGTGCCATACTCCTTGTTATTTATGTAAACATGCCTATGCCAGGGCTGGTGGCCATGTACATGTACGTGAACTTGCCAGGCTCTGTGAGCCATGTACATGTATGTGCCTGTGTCAGGCTCTAAGGGTCACATACCCATAGAGTACATAGCCATGACATCTGGGTCATGTGTATGTACATGAATGCGTTAGGACTATGGGCCATGTAAATGTACATGAGTCAGATGTGTGGGCCATATACATACACATTTCTCCTTCCAGCCTTGTGACCTATGAACGTGTATAAGTTTATACCAGTCTCTGTGGGCCATTCTCATATACATGATTATATCAGGCTTTATGTGCTCTCTACATGTACATGAGTGTGCCAGGCTCTGTGGGTAGTGTCCATGTTGATGACCATTATAAGTTCCCTTGCCCTTGTATATATACATGGCTCTTCTAGGCCATATGTGCATTGAACACGTACCTGGGTTTGTAGGCCTTGTTGTGCCAGTCTCTGTGGGCCACCTCTATGCCAAGCTCTTTGAACCATGTACACAAATGACTGTGCCAGGCTCTGTGGGCAGTGTTCATGTACATGACTGCACCAAAATCTGCTGCCCATGTTCATGTTAATGGCTGTGTATGTACATGTTTGTGCCAGGCTATACAAGACATGTATGTATAGGAGTGTAGCACTGTGGCCATTTACATGTACATATTTCTTCCAATATCTGAGGATTCGTATATGCAGATGATTGTGTCAGACTCTGCGGGTAACATACACTTATATGCCTGTGCCAAGGCATTGATGCCATGTATCTATACATGACTGTAACAGGCCCTATGTACCATGTATGTTTACATAGAACATTGCAGACCTTTTATGCCAAAAACACAAACAAGACTGTTCCACATTCTGTGGGCCATGGCCATGGCCATGTGTAGGTATGTATATGAGCTAGGCTCTGTGGCTTTTGTGTGCATACATGACATTCCCAGCTCAGCTGACCATGTGCAGGTACATGTGCTGCTCTGAGGGACATGCACATGTATTATTTTGAGCCGGGCTCTGTGGGCCCTGCTGATCGATATGCCTGATCCAATCATTGTTGACCCAGTTCATGTTGTACCTGGACGTCTAGACAATGTGGACCACGTCCATGTACATGACTGTGCAAATATTTGTGGGCCATATCTATGTAAATGTTCGTGCTAGGCTTGTTGGAGGCATGTATAGATACATGACTATGACCTTGTCAAGCCTTGTGGCCAGGTCCATGCACATTTCTGTGCCTGGCCTTTTGGCCCTGTTTATGTACACGAGTTTGTGAGTCATGTACCTATACCTTAGAGAGCCATGTCTTGCTGTCCATGTACATGAGCATGATTATTCTGGGCTCTATGTTTCATGTGTATTTACATGACTTGTCAGGAGTTATGGTCTATTTACATGTACCTGATGACTACGCAGTCTCTATGGGCCATGTGCATTGGCACAGCCACGTACACAGACCTTCCTTCCCACAGGAGAGCCTGGAGTTCAAGGGGAGTTATAGTGGAGGACAGAGATTAGCATCCCTTATCTGTGTCACCCATAAATTCAGGGCCCAGAGCATTCTCATGTGGTGTAGAAAATTTCCTGAAGTACAATCTTCCTGTAGACATTTAAAATTCCTTTTTTATTAAGTCATCTAAGGTGAGGTGGTTTGTTTGAAAACACAGGTGCTATTCCATGGCTGCTCTGTGAAGGGGACCAGGATGACCTATGGAGAAGTATGACACAGATAGTGGCTGGGGTCAAAGGGCCAATGATGTCTAAGTCACTAAGGGGGACAGGCAGAGTGCCTGGATTCTTCCTAAGACATAGACATTGCAAGAATATTGACACAAGATTTTTCCCAAACTCTACATATGGGATCAGTGCAATACTAGGGTAGAGGATGAGTATGGGTAGATAGAAGACAGAATTTTGTGGAATCCCACAAGCATGAGACAACTGATGACATTAACAAAATGAGCATGTTCTGATCACTTAATGTGTGCCAGATGTGTGTCACTACATCAACAAACTATCATGGTACATGGAAAATTGATAAACAATTTAATTTAATTTAGCAGACAATTGTATTCTCATGCCCAGACAACATGCCTAAATCAAGTGACATCATGTGCACAGATGTTACAGAGTAGCAGAATGGCGAGCAATGGGGTCAGAAATTACTGAGGGTAATTTCTGAGAGACATGAGAGAAACATTTTGGATCAATGTAATAATAAGTATTTCATCACCTGTGTTATCCACATAATAATGGCTGCCTTCACTCTTACTGTTATAACGCCCGTCTGTATGACTACTGCATGAGGACACAAGGGGAGAATTTGTCCTTTGCAAGACTCATTACCCCATTTGGTAAGATTCTCCCTCAATCTGCAAGCTAGTATTTCCACCAGCATTATTTGATTTATAATTTTTCTACTTAAAAATTATCCCAAGATAGAAATCATGTAGGCAAAGAATCCTAAGAGACAACATTTTTTCAAGTTCTTGAATTTTATCATTTGAACCTAGTCTCAAAGCCTTGTCCTCAAGGAACATTTTAAAATAATGATCCTCAATAAATTATTAGATACAGCAAATATATTCTATCGTCACAGAGACAAATCATTAGGTATATATTTTTTCAATTTTTCACATTTTTGTGAGCATCTTGGGAATGAATCGTTAGTGTTAACGTTTTATTAAATAAACATCGCACAATAAATTGTTCACGTTTTTGCAAGCATCTGTTTTAAAGATGTATAGATAGGAACTTAGAGAAGTTTAACTTGCAGAAGATTAGGAGCAGGTAGTCAGTGTCAATGGAAGTCTGTGCGACAGTAAAGACTTGCTCTTCATTCTTATACTATTCCTTTTGATACTTTTCTCAATGTGAATGTTTTAATGAACTAAATGAGTGGCTATAAAATGCCAACAGACACAGAGTATCTGCTTAATTATGAAGGTAATGTTATTTTTTGTGGATTCTAGTATTTCTTTTTTTGGCTTTGCATAAATTTAAAAGTTTTGTTTTCTGCTCTTAGCCAAGTACCTTATAAATAAAATACATGAACAAATAGTATTAAGGGCTTGCCATAGCACTTAATTACCTTGACAGTTACAGAAAATCAAGGTTTAACTTAAAACAAAAAATATTGATTATTCACCAACACAATTTGACAAAAATTTATGAAACAACTGATCCTTTCTCACGTGGCTCCTTGATGACATGGTGTGACAGGTACCTTGTAGATTCTCTGTAGCCGCATTTGCTATCCACCCTTAAGTACAATTTGCATTACAGTGCTTTATTTTAATTAAAGAATGGTTATATATCCTTTCTTTAATTTTACTGATAATAATGATTAAGACACAATAAGTTTACTGGAAAGACCATTTGATAAGACGTCAATTCATAAATTATTAATTCAAAAAATTCCATTCTGATTGATGAGTCACATCATCTTTTATGACACTGTTGTAAAATGATCATTTATGGATTGCAGCACACTACTGTGGAGATTTTATTGTCCATCCTTTCTATAAATACCCCTTTGAGCTTTGTATCTCTTTGGAAAGTGTGTGCACAGTTTTACACTTTCATTTCCTATCATTGTTCATATTTTATTCTCTTTTAAACTGTCTTCCTTACATAAATCACTCTCCTTAGATCGGGTACTGGTAATTTCTTACAAGACAGGAGCAATTTGATGGGCAATCAAATTTTTTTTTATGATTAAAAAATGGCAGCTGTCTTAGAAATCTGCCTGAAATAATTTAAATGATCTCATTTCAAGTGTGACCCAATCATGATCACACTACGCTACACTACTAAGAACCAAGATTACAATGCTTAATTGTTGTTCAGAAAACATAAATATTAATCACTGCTCTTTATTTTGTCTGGGCCAAATATGCATCTATTAACCTTGCTGTCTCCACCTATTGATGTCTTATATATAGACATGTTTTGATGAAAAAAATATGAATTCCATATATACAGCCATCACGGCAACATTGTAGAAAGGTAAAATAATCAGAATGTGTTTATGGTGATCAGAGAAGTACAAAGGAGACATAGTGACTATATGTGTACAGTTTGAAGTTAAGATGTAATGGAATTGATGCAAAGCCAACTTCTTAATACTTGGTGATATTGAACAGTTATTAATACTTTTTAAAGCTGTTCTTTCTTTGAGTCTATTAATAGCTACTAAATAGGTTTGGTTGAGCAAGTAACACTTGTTACCACCTCTCCTGGAGGTGTCCCACTGACAGAGGATAGCAAAGAGCATAACATTGCCTTCTTCCAGGAGCAGTAGTCCCAGGATGTCAACACACTACCATGATTTTCATGTGTTGGGAGAAGGATTCCTAAGAAAGAGTCAGAGGCAGTCTGGAAATGAAGGCAGGCTTCATTTACATAAAGAAGAGACAGAGCAAGCTTAGCTTCAACAATGAGTGTCTATTCCCTATGTCCAGGGGATTTCGTCCCACAGCCAATACAGGAGGTGCTCTGCACCCACCCTCTTGTTCTGCATTTGAAGGACCCTCTTCCCTTTCCACCAAGAACAGAAAGAGCAGTAGGGTTGACTAGCTACTATTTGATGTAAGCAGAACAAAGAGCCACACATCAATTCTGGAACAGGAAAAGATAGTCCCCAGCAAGGTGATATGCCCCGTACGGGCTGTGAGGGCTCCTTATCTCCGTGTATGGAAATGTTTCCATTCAAAGGCAAGCTCTTAGGTAACTGTGCGAGGGTCTGTACGCTGCTAATAATTTCCCTGCAAATGAGTTTGTTCCCAATGTTCAAAATGTTAGTATTTAAAATATACTAACAAAGAGATAAACATATCAGATTACTACCAATAATATAAATGTATATATTAAACTTCTCTATTGTTGGAATTACTTTATAGTTTATGTGAATATAAAATTGCTGGGGTGGTACCTGTGGCTCAAAGGAGTAGTGTGCCAGCCCCACATGCCTGAGGTGGCGGGTTCAAACCCAGCCCCAGCCAAAAACTGCAAAAAAAAAAAAAAAATATATATATATATATATATATATAGCTGGGCGTTGTGGCAGGTACCTGTAGTCCCAGAAACTGGAGGTTGCTGTGAGCTGTGTGATGCCACAGAACTCTACCAAGGGTGATAAAATAAGACTCTGTCTCTACAAAAAAAAATAAAAAAATTAAAAAAATGCCAGTAGCATTTCTTTTGAAACTTAGAAAGTGTTTCTAAAAATTCTATTACTAAAAGAAGCAGTAAACACATATAATACATTTCTTTGGAAAAGCAGAATGGTTATAAGAAAACATCAGTAATGGTAGGCCAGGCACAGGGGCTCACGCCTGTAATCCCAGCACTCTGGTAGGCCAAGGTAGGTGGATTGCTTTAGCTCATGAGTTCAAGCAAAAGCAAGACCTGTCTCTACTAAAAATAGAAAAACTGAGACAAGAGGATCACTTGAGGCCGAGTTGAAGGTTGCTGTGAGCTATGACAGGACAGCACTCATCAGCAATGGCTTAAGAATAGTAAAAGCAATGGAATGAATGTTCCCACAGGAGGTAATTATGTGTATGAATGCCAAAAAGAGCATCATACAGCATTGACAAAATGAACAGGCCATCGAATAAATAAATATTCAGTCAATGTAAAAACTCATTTTTATAAGGTAGCAAAATAAATTTCAGATGTATCAGTTAATCAAGTATAAAAGTTTTAATATTTTGTAATATTGAATTCAGCATATAAGATTTTCTCTAAGTGGATGTACGATGATAATCCCAAAGCTACAGGGCATCAAAATAGTTACAAAGGGAAGACTTTAAACAAGAGAAGTAAATATTTTAAATGGACAAAACTAATGAAAATTTACTATATCTTGACAAATACATATTATATGAGAAATAAAGAGAAAAATCAAACAGCATAAAAACCAGGAAAAGGAACTTATACCACCACATAGAAAACAGCATCTCACAATACAAAAAATATGGAAATTTGAAAAATTATTTGAACTGAAAATGAATAGTCAAAATATTTTATATTGATTGCTTATTTAGTTTTTGACTTGATGCTAACGACTGAATGGTTGATCTTATTTAATTACCAGAAGAATATAATAAGTAATCATCTCCCATTAACAAAAAGAAAAAAGCATCTCCAGAAAGATTGCCCTCAAGCCATGCTCAGTGCAAATTGACTTTACAAGAGATGATGCGAAACCTAGAATCAGCTGCAGATAGAGCTGCCTCCATAGACCTAGTTCTTTCTTTCTTTCTTTCTTTTTTTTCCACAGAGTAATTTTGTGGTAAAAAGCATGATTTCTTCGGTGTTATTGCCTAGTTCTAAATGTGAATTAATCATTTTTTTAAATTCAAATTATTTTGAAGGTACATGAAATTAGGTTATGTTGTTTGCATTTGCAAAGTCTGGGTTGCAGCTGCATCCTTCACCCAGGAAGCGTGCCAGATACACCTGCATTGTAACTGTTAGGTGGGAATTGCCTGAACTCCCCGCCCCCATAACTTGAATTTAATTGTGTTTTCTCTCTTGTGGGCCTGTAGTTGTTGAATCTACAGTATCAACATAAAATTTAGTACATGAACAAATGTTATCACAGAACCAAAAGAAAAAAAAATGGTGAACTATGAGTAAAGTATCTTAAAAATTCACCATTTATTGGTTCTGTAATTACAGCAAGTGACATAATCTCTCCCTGTCTCAGTTCCAGTATGAGTTAGATAAAAGTAATAAGGATTTGTGTGATCAATAAATGAAAACATAAAATTCTAATGCCATACATGGCATATCCAAGTACTAAATATTTAGTATGTGTAAAACCAAGAAAAAATAAAATATCAATTCATATATTTAACAAAATTATCACTTTTAAAATTGAAACCATGCATATATTATTAAATATAGAAATTCAAACATATATATGAAAATATATATAAAAGAAATCATGTACTTTAATTCAAGAAATAAAAACTGTTTTACCAAGTTCTAGTTAACTTCTTGTCAATACTTTGGAAAAAATTAGGCGCACATATAAAAACTCAAAATAACAGCAATTGATAATGACATAGAAAAAAAAAACTCCTGTGTTTTTTTATTATCTATATTGTATAATTGGATATTTCATGAAGTGGGACATTTTATATTTTCTAGTCTTTTTACTATTCATATATTCTTTTTTTTTTTTATTAAACCATGGCTGCGTACATTAGTATGATCGTGGGGCACCATACACTTGGTTCATAGATCGTTTGACACATTTTCATCACATTAGTTAACATAGCTTTTGTAGCATTTTCTTAGTTATTTTGCTAAGACCTTTACATTCCACATTTACTATGATTCACATATACCCTTGTAAGATGCACCGCAGGTGTAATCCCATTAATCCTCCTCCTTCCCCCTCCGTCCCCCCTCCCTCCCCTCCCTTCCCCCTTCTCCCTATTCTTAGGTTATAACTGGGATATAGCTTTCATGTGAAGGTCCTACATTAGTTTCATAATAAGGGTGAGTACATTATAGCCCTGAAAAATCACCTGGTTGTTTAACGTTTTCTATATATTTTCATACTTTTCTTCTTGCATACATTTTGGGAGATTTTTCCCAAATTTAAAGTACAGCTGTTACTTTGAATTTCTCGTTTGTGCGTTCATATTTTTTTATTCCTGCGAGCTCTTCTTTTTTCTCTGATTATTTATAATAACACCTTGGTCTTTTTTATAGATATAGTACTTCATCTTTTGAAGGATACTATAAATCATTTTTTTGTTCATTTCTAGTGTTTTGTTTTGCTTATATAAGTTTTTCTGTCCTTGAAGTTGCTATTTTCAGTTTATCTGTCTCACTCATGTCAAAGATTTTATTTCAGATAGTTAATGTATTTTTTCTGGAATTTTTCACATTGGGGTACCAAAATCTTATTTGGAGTTTGATGAAATGATATCCAATGTAGGGTGATAGCTTAGTTTTCCTTGAGGGATGATCAAAATACTAAGAAAAGGATTTTCCAATATCTCATCCGAAAAATAATTTAGTGTTCAGGGATTGTGACTTGTATAGATGAAATTGGCTGTGTGCTTCATCAATCAAGGAGCTTATACTCACTTGTCCTTCATGTCAGTATGGTTCCCCAGTCATCATCTGTACCTGATGTTCTCCAGTCCAGGGGTCAAAAATGTTCATATACTTCAAAAAACCAGTGTTCAGTCATCTGTAGTCATTCAGTAGAGTAGAAAAAGTGGATGTACTAGTTTACATTTACCCCTCTAGAGTGCAGAAGAGATCTGAAGATTTAACTTTTTATTGGACTTTCACAATCATCTTTATTTACTTTGCAACACATCAACACTCCATTCGAAAAGTTACATAGTCTACAAAGTATTAAATCACACCTTCTCCTTTATTAGATTTCCAGAAATTCTGGTTTATCCACATTTTCAGTTGTGAAGAAGGTAGCAGCATAACAGTACCCTTTTATGACAAGAACTTTTAACAAAATTGGCATAGATGGAACATACCCTCCAATTTTAAAAGCAGTATATGACAAATCAGCAGTCAGTATCATGCTGAAAAAATTACATGCATTCCTGCACTGATCTGCAACAAGATGTGGTTTCCCACTGTCACCATTGCTATTCAACATAAAAAAATCCCATTTCTAAGGTGGCGCTTATGGCTCAGTGGGTAGGGCACTGGCTCCATATACTGAAGGTGGTGGGTTTGAACCCGGCCAAATTGCAACAACAACCACCAAAAAATAGCCAGGTGTGTGGCAGGTGCCTGTAGTCCCAGATATTTGGGAGGCTGAGGCAAGAGAATTGCTAAGCCCAGGAGCTGGAAGTTGCTGTGAGCTATGACACCATGGCATTTTACCGAGAGAGACATAGTAAAACTCTGTCTCAAAAAAAAAAAAAATTCTATTTCTAGAAATAAATCTAGTGGGTAAACCCTGAATGATTTTTACTATAATCATGGGATAAAAACAAAACATTCTTTCTCACTCTTTTCTTTTTTTTTTTTTTTGAAGCAGAGTGTCAAGCTTGCTGCCCTGGGTAGAGTGCCTTGGCATCACAGCTTATAACTCACAGCAACTTCAAACTTTTAGGCTTAAGTGATCCTTTTGCCTCAGCCTCCCAAGTAGCTGGGACTGGGACTACAGGCACCCGCCACAATGCCCGGCTATGTTTGTTGTTGTTGTTGCAGTTGTCATTGTTGTTTTAGTTGGCCCAGGCCAGGTTTGAATCCACCAGCCTTAGTGTATGTGGCTGGCGCCCTCCCCACTGAGCTACAGGGGCCACCTCATTCTCACTCTTAATTATCAGCCTATTACTGGAAATATTATACATGAAATGATGCAAAAAAAGAAAGAAAAATTTTAAAAAAGACAGTAAAGGCATAAATAGGAAAAGGAAAGGAAGTTGCACAATTATTTTATCAATAGAAGATCTCTCTCTATTAGGTACATATCCAGAGGACCAAAAATCACTTTATAACAAAGTTATTGGCACTAGAATGTTTAGTGCAGCCCAATTCATAATTGCTGAATCGTGGAATAAGCCCAAGTGCCCATCGACCCATGAATGGATTATTAAATTGTGGTATATGTACACCATGGAATATTATGCAGCCTTATAAAAAGATGGCAACTTTACCTTTTTCATGTTTATAAGGATAAAGCTGGAACATATTCTTCTTAGCAAAGTATCTCAAGAATGAGTATCCAACATGCTCAGCCCTACTATGAAACTTATTTATAAGCACCCACACTTCCATATGAAAAGTAGCCCAAGATGAAGGGGAAGAAGGAGAGGGAGGGAAGGGGAAGGATGAGTGGAGGGAGGGTAATTGGTGGGACCACAACTACAGTGCATATTACAAGGTACATGTTAAATCTTCTACGGGTAAAATAAAAGTATCTTAACACGATAACTAAGAAAATCAAATGAAGGCTATGTTACTTTGATGAAAGTATTTCAAATTGTACATAAAACCAGCACATTGTACCCATAATTGCATTAATGTACACAGCTATGATTTAATAAAAAAATAGAAAAGAGACTATATCTATGATTAGTTTGGAAAATTAAAGAATTTTTAAATGCTATCAAAAATAAGTTAATTGAATATAGTCACAAGATGTGATATTAGTATACAAAATTCAAGTGTATATTAATATATCAACAAAGCAATCCAAATTTGAAAATTTAAAAGTAGCACCAAAAAAATGAATATTTAGCAAGCTCTGTACAATGCAAATCACAAAGAACTATTGAGAAAAATAAGGCAAACCTAAGAAAATGGGAAAATCATGTATCTATTGGCTAGAAACCCCAAATATATAGAATATTTACTATTTTTGAATTGATTTATACACTATATCTTAATCAAAAATACATGTATAAATTAATAAGTTTTTCTAAAATGCATGTGGTTCATAAACATATAAAATTATACACACATCGGAATATATAAATGACTCTACATGACTTAATTAGTCATCAGGAATAAACTTCTCTATACACGAACCATTCACCTGAAAAGTAATAAGGCAATAGTGAAGATTAGCAAAGACATACAGCAACCAGTATGTTCACACATTGCTGAGGTTAAAGTAAAACTATGGAAAATAATTTATACTTTTTTTACAAAATTAAGTATACACTCATCATATGATTCAATAATGCCATTCTTAAGCATTTAATCAAAAGAAATGAAAACATTCTACCTAAATACTTGTTTACATTTCATAACAATTTTTTATATAAGCAAAACCCCCAAACAACTCAAAATTATATCAACAAGTAAAAGGGCCAAGAAACTGTGACATGGGGTGGCGCCTGTGGCTCAGTCAGTAAGGCGGCAGTCCCATATACCGAGGGTGGTGGGTTCAAACCTGCCCCGGCTGAACTGCAACCAGAAAAAAAAATAAATAAAAAAAATACAAAAAAAAAGAAAAAAAAGAAACTGTGACATGATCCCTATTGATTACCAAGAAACAATGAAAATTAATGAACTGTTGCTACTTGAAACAACATAAATTAATCAAGAACACAATAATGAATGAAAGAAGCCAGATGCATAAAAAGTATAATGATTATTTTATTTACATGTCATTCTATAAAGTAAAAATATAATATATAATGATATAAGCCTGATACGTGCTTGGCTAGGTCTGGAAATAGCATAGTATTAGCTAGAAAGGGACAAATGAGAAATTTTGATGTATTTAAATATTTTATATGCTAAATGTGGCAAGATTTAAATAAGTTTATAAATTTGTCAAAATATGTTGCACTGTATACATAAATCAAGTGTATATTATCTCTATAAAATGTTTCTTTCTCTTTTTAAATTAAGCATTAGAATTTCTCTGAAATACACGTAAAACTTAAGTCTAATATTAATGAAGTCAAATATGAGATGAGTGAGTGTAGTCTTAGGATATTCTCCAATGAATTGTCCATGTGCATTTAAGTAATACATTTTACATTTTATTTTCAAAGATGTAAGCCTGAGAAATAATAGGAAAAGAAAGGGTAAGAGAAAGAAGACAGAGCAGGAAGTGCAGCTGGTGGCAGGAAGCAGAGATTCTGACAATACAGGCGGGTGTCCCTCACTCTTGATGTGAAAACCTCTCAGTGCGCATCCACCACCAAAATATGCTGTAAAAGTTTTTGGTGATAAGAAAATCAGAGGAAAAAATAAGTGCTGAGCTTAGGTTTGTCTCAGTTGGGGAAACAGAGGATAAAACAGCAAAACGAATTGAAACTCAAGTTAAGACAAGTTAATCAAAGCCATGAAAATCAAGGCTGAGGTCACCTTGAAAGAGCGGGAAGGAGAGGACATTAGGTTTACCCTAGGAATTAAGGAACTTAATCTCAAAAATCAGGAAGAGCCACCATCGCAGAAACCCTGGAGATTTTCTTCCCTTTTATTTTTGCCAGAAAAAAAAAAATAGATAGGGCGGCGCCTGTGGCTCAAGGAGTAGGGTGCCAGTCCCATATGCCGGAAATGGCGGGTTCAAACCCAGCCCCGGCCAAAAACCACAAAAAAAAAGATACAGTAAAAAAAAAATAGATAAATATGTGAAAAATACCTATGCTGAGATTAAAAAAGATAAAACATAAAAGGAGGACCTGCATAATGTCCACAATAGTTCCCCTATTCTTTAAGTTTTAGATAAAGCAGCTTATATCATAAAATAGGTTAATTTATGTAATATACATAAATATTTCAGATTGTACACATATATGCTAAAATGAAATAATATTCTAAAAATACACAATAATATATAGATCAGTAGTTAATAAATATCTCTTTTTAAAAAAAGAGAGATTACAGAGGTACAGAGATACTAAATATAAAGAGCCCACACCTATCAAAATCCATTGAAATGAACAAGATCTTTATACAGCTATTCTCAGAAAATCCAATTATGAAAAATTGTGTTTACAGTCTAGAAAATGTAACTGTAGATTCATTTATATTTGTTTTATTTATTTATTTATATCTTGAACTGTTCTTGAGGTGTTTTTAGACTGTGCACTGCATCTAAATTACATTAAATGACAAAAAGTAAGCTTTTAATCAGCAGAAAAATTCCTCATATTCTATTAATACCAGAAAGTAAATTTCCTCTTTACATGGTTAAGTAAGCTTGTATAACTATCTTTTAATACTTTTACCCCGAATCATTATACTGAAATTTTAATGATTAGTGTTTCTTTTTATTATAATGGCTTTAAATAAAAGATGGGAAGTAAAGTGAATGTTTAGCCATAAGAGCATTTTTTTGGTGTGGAAATTTTATCTCCTTCGGTTTCATAGCCGTAACTACTTTTATAAATGCCTTATCAGCAATAAAATAGTAATGTCATTGTAGAAATAAGAATTATATGTAACCATTTCAATGAAAACTGAAAACTAATAATATTAATTAGGTCAATTAACTTTTATTCTATACGGAAAAAATTTCACGAAAAATATTTAAAATGTAACATAAAAATTCATTTTTCCACCTTATTTGTAGCTCTAATATCAAAAGCATTTTTGAAATTTGGTATTCATAGGCAAAATACAGAGCATAATAAATAATATTTCTGAAGAAAATATTCTAAGTAAACGATTTTGTTTGCAGCTGACAGTGATAAAATGATCAGTGTGATGTTACAATTTCTGCTTCTTCATTTGTCTTTGTTGGTAAAATGAAGAATGTCAGCGATTGAGAGGGTCAAGCTCACAGCAAATTTAACATGACGTGCTTTATTTCTGTTCTGAGCAGGATTTCACAGGATAAATAATAAATATACAGGACATGGGTACATTTTTCTTATATTCAATGATATGTTTATAATTTCTTGTTTTATTCTTTAATCCTGGTAAGCTCATAAACAGATATAATCTGAGGAAAAGAACAATATGGTGTCGGACATAAAGTCATAAACGACTTCTTTTGTTCATTCATCTCTTTGAATTTCTTTATATTTAGACTTGTAAGTATCAATTATCATTAAGATAAGTAGATATTACCAGTCCATATAAAAAATTACAAAACACTATAAAATACATTGAAATTGTGTGTATTTGAATTCTAAATCCTTTAGATAATGGAGAAAGCATAAAACTGTGAGAAATTTAGTGGCATTCATAAAGAAACAGAAATTGGTACTGCATCTGTTAAAGCAGTTTTGCTAAAACAAATTTGATTATTAAAATCAAATAATGAAAATTAATCAAAAATATTTATCTAATTTGACATTACTTTCAAAAGAATTTATGTGTAGTTGTATTTATAACAACACAATCAGTGATTTTTCTAAATTAATCTCTATGCATATGCTATGAAAAAATATTAATTGTAAATGTTTTTAGTTTGTAATTCATCATAACTTTCCATTAAAATACAGTAATGGAAAATAATAATTGAATTGCATTGCCTCTGTTATATTTGCCACCATGATATGCGTATTTGTGTGTGTGATCAAAAACTTTAGGTTTATTTATATATAATACATACATTAAAACTTACAACTTCTCAAATTTGGCAATAAATTAAAATATATATATATATCTGCAGATGCAAGAAGCTCATCAAATCCTAAACAGAATATCTTGAAGAAAACACACCCAGAACCGTCTTCATGAAAAAGTTGAAAATTAAAGACCTAGGAAGATGCCCAATTCATAATTGCTAAGTCATGGAAGAAGCCCAAGTGCCCATTGATCCACGAATGGATTAATAAATTGTGGTATATGTACTCCATGGAATATTATGCAGCCTTAAAGAAAGATGGAGACTTTACCTCTTTCATGTTTACATGGATGGAGCTGGAACATATTCTTAGTAAAGTATCTCAAGAATGGAAGAAAAAGTACCCAATGTACTCAGCCCTACTATGAAACTAATTTAGGGTTTTCACATGAAAGCTATAACCCAGTTACAACCTAAGAATAAGGGGAAGAGGGAAAGGGAGGGGAGGGTGGGGGGAGGTGGGTAGAGGGAAGGGGATTGGTGCTATTACACCAGTGGTGCATCTTACAAGGGTATATGTGAAACTTGGTAAACGGTCTATGAAGCTAGTGAATGATGCCCCATGATTATATCAATGTACACAACTATGATTTAATAAAAAAAAAGAAAAGAAAAAAAAGATGCTTAAAAGCAGCTACAAAACCTCAATACACCACTTATGAAAAAATAATTACTAAAATGATTGTGTATTTTTCATCAGAACTCAAAAAGACAAGAAGGATCTAAAACAGTATTTTAATAGATCTGAATGAAAAGAATTCATAACCTAGAATGAAAGATTCAGCAAAGATTATCTTCAGGAATTATGTTGAATGAAGAAATATGATTTTCTTAAGTAAGACAATTTCGTGGAGCAGATTTGCTCTAGTAAACTACTGAAAGTTAATTATTAATGATAAAGAACATAAATGAATATTAATAAAAGGGTCAATTTTCCATATGACATACTAATTCTGTGTACTCATAGTACCAAAAAATTTCAAAATACAGAAAGAAAAATTTGAATAAAAATATAAATCCACAAATATGTTTACTGGCTTCAGCACTTCTCTTTCAACTCATAAAACAAGTGGAGAGAAAATTAATGAGAATAGAGAAGAATAGATGAAAATATCAAACATGTAGAATGGTTTACATTTATCAAACACTCTACTCAGCAAGAGTAAAATTTTTTCAAGTGCACACATAACATTCTCCTACATAAATAATATTCTGTTATTAAAAAAATCTCAAAACATTGGGTGGCGCCTGTGGCTCAGTGAGTAGGGCGCCGGCCCCATATACCTAGGGTGATGGGTTCAAGCCCAGCCCCGGCCAAACTGCAACAAAAAAATAGCCAGGCGTTGTGGCGGGCGCCTGTAGTCCCAGCTGCTCGGGAGGCTGAGGCGAGAGAATCGCGTAAGCCCAAGAGTTAGAGGTTGCTGTGAGCCGTGTGACGCCACAGCACTCTACCCTCGGGCGGTACAGTGAGACTCTGTCTCTACAAAAAAAAAAAAAAAAAATCTCAAAACATTGAAATTATACCAACAATGTCCTGTGAATTTAAAAAAATAAACTGGACATTAATATCAGAAGGATGACATCAATGGCTTCATATACTAGAAATTAATCAAGTTTCCTAAATAATCCCTTAAAGAGGAATTTTTAACATATATTAATGTTTTAATCTCACAAAAGTAAAAATACAACATATAAAATTTTATCAGATATCACTAAACTAGTACAGAGGGAAAGTATATATTATACGTAAAATACATGTAATGCATGTATGTGTATGTAAAATACATTTTTGCAAGTGGGGTTTATACTAGTAAGAGAAGGCTGGTTTCATATGTGAAGATAAATCAAGGCAATACACTATTAAGAGCCTATAGAAGTAGAACCCCAGTATTATATCAATTGATGCAGAAAAAAATAAATTCACAATAATTCAGTGATAAAAATTCTCCACATGGTTAGAAACAACATCTTTCACATGCTAAAAGATAAAAGAAAGCAAAACAAAACATACAATAGAAACAATTGGAGCTAACCCTGTTCTGAATAGTGAAAGACAAGGCAACTCTTCCCCATCACCATGATTAGAAATAAGATATTCACATCCATTCTTAGCATTCCTATTCAGCATTACACCGGAAGTCCTAGACAGTCCAAGGTGGGGGAAACTAAATAAAAAATAGAAATTGCCTCTATTTTCAGGTAGCATTATTTACATAGAAAATCCCAAAGATTCTAAAAACCACTCAATATTCACATATGTAAGTTCAGAAAAATTTCAAGATACCGGCAATAGAACAAAAAAAAAGAAATTGTATATGATAAACTAGCAGTAAATAATTAAATATCAACATGTTTAAAAATAACATTTATAATACCTCCAAAAATTAAACAATTAAGTCTAAAAACATCTGTATAAAACCTGTATGATGACATCTATAAAACATGGATGAAAGATATCAAGGAAGATATAAAAAAAAATCTAGGGACTTATGGATTTTATGTTTGGGTTTTTGAAGCTGTCACTATTTCCCAAGTCAATCTACAGACTTGACTTAACTATATTACATTCTGCCTGGATTGTTTTGCAGATGTACATGAGTAATTTTTAAATGCATATGGAATTCAAAGAAATCAAACCAGTCAAAGAAAAATTGGAAAACAAATATAAAATTGGTAGACTCACAAACTGATTTTAATTTACTGTAAATCAGGACCGTATGGCATTGATAAAAAGATAAACACAGAAATGTATGTGTTTCCTTTCATAAATGATAAAATGATATAAATTGATAAAAGGATACACACACATTTTATAAATGAAGGAAGGATAGAGGAGAAAAATGTAGACCCACATAAACACGGTCAATTGATAATTTGACAAAAATGCAAAGACAATTTCAACATATGGTGTTAGAGCAATTGGACCTTACTGTAAAAAATGAATTTCTATGTAAACCTCATACTTTATATAAAATAAACTCAGAATGAATCATAAAGCTTAATGTAAAATGTCAAACTATAAAACATTTAGAAGAAAAGATATAAAAATATGTTTGCTAGCTGGGGTTAGGCAAATAGTGCTTACATACAAAAGAAAAAGCATAATTCATAAAAATAAATAATATATTTGTCTTCATAAAATTTAAAATAATATTCTAACAAAGACTGTCAGAGATTTAATAAATTAATAGAGAAATAAAAATTAGTACATAATTAGCCAATATAAGTTAAAACTATAGAAATCTATTTCTACACATCTGCTAGAATGTTCTTAGAAAAAAATGCTGAAAATACCAAGTTTTGACAAGGCTGTAGAGCAATTGAACCTCTCATGCAAATTTGGTGAAATATAGCCTGGGTCGATCACTCTGGAAAATTGTTTGGCAGTATTTTATATAGTTAGACACACACTTAACCAGGAACTTCATTTGCTGGTATTCACTTGAGCAATATGGAAACTTATGTTCACAAAAAAAAAAAAAAGTATACACATGCTTCATTCCTTTCAACAACTGAAAACTAATGAAATGCCCTTTAGTGGGTAAGAGGATACACAAATTCTGTTGTATTAATACAGCAGAATATAATTCAAAAATAAAAGGGAATGAGCTTTCATACCACTGGGATAGTTCTCCAAGTCATTATGCTGAACAAAAAGCCAATCTCAGTCACATACTCGATGATTCCACTTATGGGATATCTCTGAACAGATAACACTGTGCTGAGGGAAAAGAGTGTCAGAAAATAGGGTGTGTGTAAAGTGTCGCTGAAAAGGTAGAGCAAAGAGAGAAGGTGGAGTGGCGGGATTACACTGCACCAGGACCAGTGCTCACATCAGTCTCTACGTGCATTGAAATTCATGGAACTATATACAAAAAAGTCAATTCCAGTAAATATTAATTTAAAATAAACATTAAAATATCAACCAATAACTTTAAAAGTGACAAAAATTAAAAGAAATTTCTAGACTTTATTCTACATATGAATGAGAAAGCTCGGGTCTCATTTAAAGAATGAGATTTGCTTATTAACATTTCTCTAAATGTGGTACATCATTTAGTGAGAGAAAAGGGAGAGGGGAAGAAAGGAATGAAAGAAAAAAAGAGAAGAATGGATGGAGGGAGGAAGAGAGGATGGAAGAAAAACAGAGGGGTGAGGGATTGAAATTTCCTCCAAACCAAACAGGATGAGGATTCTATGGTTTTATGATTCTTCTAACTGAATATAAACATTAAGGATCAAGGTTCTGAGTATATTAACTTAAATACAGTTATAAGCCAAATCCTTTACTTTTATTTTTTGTATGCATGTATAATAACTTTAGCAAAAAAGAACAAAGAAAACAGCTTGAAAATATGAATTGGGTCTTTCCCACTAATCTCTATATTTACAGCACTAAACAGTGGTTTAATTAGGCTTTCTTAAAACCTCATTTAAACATTTTCTAGTTACATCAGTTCATACTTAGTTCTTCATTTGTAAAGGTTACTATCTATAATCACCAATGTTTTTATTTATGTTAAGGTTTATTATATGTCATTCATAGAAAAATATAAGGTTCATCATGGAATATCTTATTAACTCCAAAGGAAGGAAGGAAGGAAGGAAAATGAAAGAGTAAAAGTGGTTCAGTGCCTGTTCCTCAGAGGAGTAGGGCACCGGCCCCAAGTACCAGAGGCGGCGGGTTGAAACCGGGCCCCACTCAAACACCGCAGAAGAAGGAAAATATTTAATAAATAAATAGATAAATAAATAGGCTGGCGTGGCGTGGGGGGGTGGGGCATAGCACAGTGGTTAAGGCACCAACCACATCCACCCAGAAGGCTGGCGGATTCCAGCCCTGTCTGACAAGCTAAACAACAATGACAACTGCAAGAAAGCAAAAATACCCCGGCGCTGTGGTGGGCTCATGCAGTCCCAGGTACTTGGGAGGCTGAGGCCAGAGAATCGTTAACGCCGAAGAGTTGGAGGTTCTTGAGAGCTGTGAAACCACACCCCGGCAATCTACGGAGGGTGACTCAGTGAAGGTCTGCCTCACCAAAAAAAAAAAAAAAAATCAAATGAACCAAAAAATAAATTAATAAATGGTAAAATCAATCTAATAAAGAAGTAAATAGACACGTAGCACAGTTCCTGGAACAAAAACCCTTTCGCTCCCCCAACCCCCGCTTTCACATCAAGAAAAAATCTTCAGTAATCAGTTAACTGTTTTTTTTTTTGTTTTTTTTTTTCTTTTGTAGAGACTGAGTGTCACTTTATGCCCTTCGGGTAGAGTACCATGGCATCACACAGCTCACAGCAACTTCCAACTCCTGGGTTTAAGCGATTCTCTTGCCTAAGCCTCCCGAGTAGCTGGGACCACAGGAGCCCGCCAGAATAGCCAGCTATTTTTTGGTTGCAGTTCAGCAGGGGCCAGGTTTGAACCCGCCACCCTCAGTCTGGGGGCCTGCGCCTTACCGACCGAGCAACAGGCGCCGCCCCTCAGTTAACTTTTCGACCTTTATTTCTGATCTGTTCCGTTTTACAGAAGAGCTAAGCAGCCAAACACAGAGGCGCTAACCTGACCTGACCTGACATGAGCTGAACAGAGCCAAGGTTGAAGGGAAGAACTCCTAGGATCTGTCCTCGCCCTTCTCCGCACCGCCTCCCCACTGGGCTTTGAGAGGACGGATCTGCCCCCGGGGAACAGCTCCATACACACCCAAAGAAGTTACGGGGTCGGGGGTGGTTGATCTCCACTCTAACGCTAGCATTCTGGGAGGCCGAGGCCGGTGGAGACAGGAGACCACAGCCCCACACCCCACCATAGTCCCACCTGTTCGGGAGTCTGAAGCAAAAGCATCCCTGGTGCTCAAGAATTCGAGTGTGCTGTGACTTGTGAACGGCGCCACGCCGCTCTTCCCAGTGAAGGTGGACTGAGGGTGTATCGCCAAAAAAAAAAATAAATAAATAAATATATAATCCCACACACATATACTGTCCTAGCTGGTTGTGTAGACGTGAATGAAGAAGAGTTGTTTTTTTTGTTTGTTTTTTTTTTGATAGGAATGATACACGCCCTAGGCTCACACGCTGCGGAGTTCGCTCCTTAGCTCTAGTAGTTCCACGGGAGGCAAGCAGTTCATATTGTCAGAACAACAGTTTCAGAATAAAGGGAGAGTGAGAATAAGGGGGGAGAGAGAGGGAGAGGGGGGAGAAAGGGAGGGAGAGAGAGACAGAAGACAAAGACGAAAGAAGGAACACGGGGTTTAGAGGAGCAAGGCCAGGCTGAGAGCATCAAGGCAACAACAAGTTATACACGGCCGCCACCTGCTGGACTGATTAGGCCAAAGCACGCACAAGAGACATCTGGTCGACCAACAGGCGCTAAGATGACAAGATTCCCGGTCTAAGGCCAGCCACGGATGTCTGGTCATTTGCGGGGCACTGTGCACACCCAGGTTTCCTAACACCCACATGTGCTCTACGTGGGTGTCATGCATGCCTGCCTGCCTGGCAGGAGAACCCGGGGTGCTCATTCTTAGCTAGCTCCGGTGTTTCATATGCAGGTGCGGGGGCCAGGGGAGGTGGGATGTTAGGAGGGAAGGAGAGAAAGAAAGGGGAGAGGGAGTGGAGGACGGAGGGATGTGTGTCGCAGCATCTCATTTGGTCGTTCATAGGCGTCACGATCATGTGTTCCAGCACAAGTGTGAGATGTGCAATGAGAGAAACAAGGGATAAAAGAGGAAAAAAGAAACCCCGAAAGTGGTGCCTTGGGACACGCAGTCAGAACAAGTCAGCAACCTGCAGACACGGAGGACCGGCCCTCCGGTGTCTGCGAGGACCGTGTCGTCCATGCAGACACGGAGGCCGACAAGAGATCAGGAGCTGGGGCCTCAGCGGGGGTTTTGCTCAGTTCAGAAACGCGTGTGCCTGTGAGTGGGCGCAGCCCCTGGCTCAAGGATTAGGGCGCCGGCCCCATATTATACCGCGGGGGTTGGTTCAAGCCCGGACTCCGCCAGAACTGGAAAGCAAACAAACAAACCCATTTTCGGGAGCTCAACTCAGTGAGCTGAAGCGAACCGCCCACCTAGACCTCCCAAAGTGCTACGATTACAGGCCTGAGCCACCTAATGCCATTTAGTTAAATATCCTCCCACACCTGGTTTCAATGTATCTGGAGAGATGTATGTGGGGGGGGGAAGCTATTGTTAAGTATAGAAGATAACGGGGGCGGGGCCTGTGGCTCAGTGAGCCAGGCGCTGGCCCCATATACGGAGGGTGGTGTGTTCAACCCTAGGCCTGGCCGAACTGCAACAAAAAAGTAGCCGGGCGTTGTTGCGGCCGCCTGTAGTCCCAGCTACTCGGGACACCGAGGCAGGATAATCGCCTAAGCCTAGGAGATGGAGGTTGCTGTGAGCTGTGTGACGCCACCGCACTCTACCGAGGGCAATAAAGTGAAACTCTGTCTCTACAGAAAGGAAAAAGAGTACAAGTTAACGGGTGGCGCCTGTGGGTGAAAGGAGTAGGGTGCCGGCCCCATATACAGAGGAGGTGGGTGGCGAGAAAAACTGCCCTCTCTTCAAAATCATTTAGCTGAAAGAGTTCGCCTGCGTGCACCCCCGCCCTCCCCCCGCATATTTCGGAGGTGGCGGGTTCAAACGAGCCCCGGCAAAAAACTGGAAAGAAAAAAAACAAGAAAGAACGAAGGAAGGAAGGGAGGGATGGAGGGAAGGAGAAAGGATGGCACGGAACGATGGAAGGAAGGAAGGAAGGAAGGAAGGAAGGAAGGAAGGAAGGAAGGAAGGAAGGAAGGAAGGAAGGAAGGAAGGAAGGAAGGAAGGAAGGAAGGAAGGAAGGAAGGAAGGAAGGAAGGAAGGAAGGAAAATGAAAGAGTAAAAGTAGTTCAGTGCCTGTTCCTCAGAGGAGTAGGGCACCGGCCCCAAGTACCAGAGGCGGCAGGTTGAAACCGGGCCCCAGTCAAACACCGCAGAAGAAAGAAAATATTTAATAAATAAATAGATAAATAAATAGGCTGGCGTGGCGTGGGGGGGTGGTGCATAGCACAGTGGTTAAGGCACCAACCACATCCACCGAGGAGGCTGGCGGATTCCAGACCTGTCTGACAACCTAAACAACAATGACAACGGCAACAAAGCAAAAATACCCCGGCGCTGTGGCGGTCTCATGCAGTCCCAGGTACTTGGGAGGCTGAGGCCAGACAATCGTTGACGCCCAAGAGTTGGAGGTTCTTGAGAGCTGTGACACCACACCACGGCAATCTACGGAGGGTGACTAAGTGAAGGTCTGTCTCAGCAAAAAACAAACAAACAAAAAAAAAATCAAATGGACCAAAAACTAAATTAATAAATGTTAAAATCAATCTAATAAAGAAGTAAATAGAGGGGCGGCGCCTGTGGCTCAGTGAGTAGGGCGCCGGCCCCATAAGCCGAGGGTGGTGGATTCGGACCCAGCCCCGGCCAAACTGCAACAGAAAAATAGCCGGGCGTTGTGGCGGGCGCCTGTAGTCCCGGCTGCTCAGGAGGCTGAGGCAAGAGAATCGCGGAAGCCCAGGAGTTAGAGGTTGCTGTGAGCCGTGTGACGCCACGGCACTCTACCCGAGGGCGGTACAGTGAGACTCTGTCTCTACAAAAATAAATAAATAAATAAATAAAGAAGTAAATAGACACGTAGCACAGTTCCTGGAAAAGAAACCCTTCCTCTCCCCCAACCCCCGCTTTCCAATCCAGAAAAATACTTCAGTAATGAATTAAGTGTATTTTTTTTGTTTTGTTTTTTGTAGAGAGAGAGTGTCAGTTTATGCCATTCGGGGAGAGTGCCATTGCATCAC